>NC_047129.1:3590659-3790851 GCF_009829125.3 Periophthalmus magnuspinnatus | reverse complement strand
TGGTACCGGGCCACCGGCCGTCCAAGAAATAATTAATTATTTCCGTTGTATTATTATCTGAGTCTGAAATATCGTTTATTTTGAAAAATCTTTTATTTTGAAAAATGACCGGATTCTCTCGGTTACATTTCCATCACTTGAGCGCCGACAACTTAACCACTTAACGTTCCGACGGCCCGCAGACGAGACTGGATATAAAGATCCGCGCGTAAAATTACGCGCGCGTATTGCGTAATTTTACGCAGCAGTTTTGCGTTTTAAACATGACGAAACGGACAAAACAAAGGAAGTACGCGACCGAGGACACTCTGGATGTTTGTACAAGTTAAACTAGAGGCATCTCGGACCCGGAGCGGTTCGTGAAGATCTCATGGTGGACTCAGGAGTAGAGGACCTTATGTTTTGATGGACTGGATGTTCCTGATCGGTAAGCGTGGTTTATTCTGCTATTAACTTAATTGTGGGTCAAATGTGTATCATGTGTAATCATTAGCATTAGCTAATGCCAATCTGCGCCCCCCGACCACCACCAATCATCACCCACACACCACTTGGGTGAAGTGTCTTGCCTAAGGACACAATGACAGAAATTGGTCCGAGTGGGACTCGAAAGCTCTAACCACTGAGCCACTGTTGCAGAATGACTCACTGTACAATCATGTACAGTGTGTTTAGTTTCCAGTGTGGTGTTTGTTTACATTTTGAAGTGTGTGTGTGTTTGTTCACTGTTTGCAGTGTGTGGTTTGTAAATATATATTTATTTTGACCCATAGCACTTGTTTTGGCTGTTTTTTATATACAAATATACATTTTATATAGTGTTTTGATATGATATATAAATGTACAGTAATAGAGCAGCTGGGTGTGCAGATACAGATTCCTCTCAGTGTGAGTTTTCAGTAGAGCCTCACTGATGTCTGTGGGTTGAAACATTCAAAAGTTATTGCACTTTTTCCAAACGTTCTCTAAATGTCTTCATTTGGATAGGTTTGGAGAGGCCTGGACTTACTCATGATAAAATGATTGTAAAACTCTCATTTTTATAGGTATTGACCTCAAATTTGAAATGTAAGTGGTCAACTATCTTGTCAGTTGAGATATAGTGTATTTTTGTCCCCAGCTCCCTACTGCAGCTTTCTACACCTTCATTTTCACAAAATTTTTTGGTGAGGATGAGAATTTTTTTTTTTTTTTTTTATGTGTGTTCCAAAGTGTATAAATGCTCAGCAGACAAACTTACAGTGATTCTGACACCTGTGGGTAAAATTATAGGGTGTTACCTTTACAAAGACCCCAAACTTGTGCATTTACTAGTGAGGGTTCAATAATGGTGATTATTTTAATTTGGAGAGGTCAGAACAAAGGCAATTTCACCTAAATGACCTGGAATACTGCTTTAAAGGATTATCTGAAGCTCTATGGCTGTGAATGGGACAATGAGACTAGTGAAATCAGAGGATATGAGCAACACTCTTTTGATGGAGAAGATTTTATTTCATTGGATTTTGACCCTGAAACTTTTGTCGCTCCAAAACAACAGGCTTTTATCACCAAACTGATATGGGAGAGGGATGGAGAGGCTGTCAGAGTGAAACACTACATCATTCATGAATGTGCTGAGTATCTGAAGAAATATGTGCGCCACGGAGAGAGCGCTCTGAACAGGATAGGTAAGAGACATGTAGCTTTAAAACTGTATAACAGATAATGACAAAAACTGTCTTTATTATGTGTAGCCTATAATTCACGCTGGAGGGAAACAGACAATAACAACTATGGACTATAATGATTATCTGCTCCCATTTCAGCTAAACACTACAGGGGAGGGCATCTGACACACAGGGATACAGGAGGATGGGAGGGCACCTGACACACAGGGATACAGGAGGATGGGAGGGCATCTGACACATAGGAGGCTGGGAGGACATCTGTAAACATGTCAGTAGTTGTGTAATGCACTGTTGTGGTGCTGTGTAGAGCTTCCCCTGGTGTCCCTGCTGCAGAAGTCCTCCTCAGCCCCAGTCACGTGTCACGCCACAGGCTTCTACCCCGACAGAGCCATGCTGTTCTGGACCAAAGACGGAGATGAGCTGCTGGAGGACGTGGACTTGGAGAGATCCTGCCCAACAGAGATGGACCTTCCAGACTAGTGTGTCCCTGGACCCTATCCTCTGTCCCCCCTGAGGACTGGGACAGGTACCACTGTGCATTCCAGTTGTCCGGGAACAAAAATAAGTATCTGACCAGGCTGGACCGTTGCATGATCAGGAACAATGGTGAGTTTTTGATCACAGGGATGTCACAATATCACATTCTAGTCTGAAGATTATTGTGAGAAGAACTATCACGGCTTAAAGATTCTGTAGTTTTGACCTCTGACCAAACAAGAGATACATCCTTAATTTGAGTTTGTTGTGGTTAATAGCAGACACTTGACCCACCCTGCCTAGTATGAATGTGGTGTGTGAGTGTTGGTGGTCAGAGGGGTTGATGGGGCAGATTGAGGGCAGAGTGAACGGATAATGCACCAAACTGTAAAGTGACTGAGTGTCTGGAAAAGTGCTGTATAAGATGATCATGCATTATTCCTTAGGGGATGCTCACACTCACCCAATCAGACCCAAGCATAGATAGCCCCTAAAGCGCGGTACGTTTGTCCAGTGTGAGTGGACTTTGGCCTGGTTGGAGGAAAGTTCTTGTACACACACACACACACGCTATTTATGTTTACGAGCCCTGTGTATCAAGGCACATTTGTTCCAAACAGTTTGAATGTGGTAATGTTGATTTGTACACTGGTAAATAAAAATAATAATGGTGGCCACGAAGACCACGAGGACCGGTCGGGCACAGCCCAAAGGAACGACGTGGGGCCGTCCTCCTGTGGACCCACCGCCTGCAGGCTGATCTATGAGAGGCTGGTGCAGAGAGATCTGGGCAGCAGTCGAAGGCATGGGCCTTGACAACCGGATCTCCGGACATGGAGACTGGTTCTGGGGACATGGACTGTAACCTCGCTGGGGGAAAAGAAGCCTGAGCTTGTTCGAGAGATTGAGTGTTACCAACTAGATATACTGGGCCTCACCTCCATGCACAGCTTGAGCTCTGGAACCCAACTTCTTGAGAGTGACAGACATTTCCATTTATTGGGCGTTGCCCCTAGGGAGAGACTGTGAGCTTGTGTGGCTTGCTTATTCCCACAGCCTCACCTGCCTCGTGTTGGAGTTCACCTCAATGAACGAGAGGGTTGCGTCCCTGCGCCTTTGAGTTGAGGACAGGTCTCTCACCATGTCGGCCTACGGGCCAAACAGCGATGCAGAGTCCCTGGGTGGGGTACTAGACAGCGCACTGACCAGGGACTCTGTTGTTCTATGACTTCAACGCCCAGGTAACGACAGTGACACCTGGAGGGGGGTGATTGGGAAGAACAGCCTCCCTGATCTCAACCTGAGTAGGGTTCTGTTGTTGGACTTCTGTGCTAGTCACAATTTGTCCATAATGAACACCGTGTTCGAGCACAAGATACCAGGACACCCTAGGTCGGCCTTGAAGAGATTCTGGTAAACTGTCCAGCGCCCCAAGAGGCAAAAGCAGTGCTCCACCAACACTGTTTACAATGCAGGCGGAGAGCTGCTGACCTTAACAGAGGAAGGAATACTTTGAGGATCTCCTCAATCCCACCGTCACATCTTCCGAGGAGGAAGCAGAGACTGGGTACCCAGAGGCGGACTCATCCATCTCCCTGGCTGAAGTCACTGAGATGGTTGGCAAGCTCCTCGGTGACAAGGCTCCAGGGGTGGATGAGATCCATCCTGAGTACATGTTTCAGGTGGTTTGCGATTGTATGTTTCAGGTGGTTTGCGGTTGTATATTTCAGGTGGTTTGAGGTTGAAAGAGGAATTAATTAATGTACTGGTCTAATATATCATATTCTTCCCAGATGCTAGGAATTTTTATTGGCCCTCAGGTCTTCAGTTGAACTGGCCCAATTGATCATAATCAGTACTTTTTACAGCAAATTTGAGCAATCCTACCAATATAACCTAAATAACATCACATTGCATTGTCATACAGACCTAATATTAATATTTCAAGCCTTATTTAAAGTATAGAGTCAAAACTATGTTAAATGCACCCATCTGAATTATCCACTGTATTGACCACTGGCCCTCCGTGTCGAATATTTTTCAAGATATGGCCCTCGTTGAAAAGAGTTTGAGCACCCCTTATTTAGAGTATGAATTCACTTAAAGTAACTAAACTAGACATTTAGGATGCAGACAACGCACATCAGTACCTGTGTCTGTGATGTTAACGTGACTCACCTGTTGTACCTGTGTCTGTGATGTTAACGTGACTCACCTGTTGTACCTGTGTCTGTGATGTTAACGTGACTCACCTGTTGTACCTGTGTCTGTGGTGTTAGCGTGACTCACCTGTGCTGTCCCCTGTCTGTCTCAAAGAAGAACTGCACAGCTCTCATCTCTCCTGTGTCGGCTGCTCTCGCTGTTGTTCTCACTGCTGCTGTCCTTGATGTGGTCACCTTCGTCTTGTACAGGAGATGTAAAGGTAACACAACATTTAGTCATGTGTTTCTCCTTTTGTCCAAACTTCAAACATTAAACTAACATGTTTTTTTGTTTTTGTTTCAGCCAAACAGCCCACGCCTCGTAAGTAACACTTTTATTTACTATTTACTTTATTTACTTTTATTAATACTACTACTATTACGATTTTGGTATTTCGATACCAGCTGTTCTAATTTATTGTATCGATAAAGTTCTAGAAGAATCAATACTTGTATGAAATTTCATATAAGCCTTTGTGCCATCATAACACAGTGTTAATGTGATTTCCAAAGTAGATTTGTGTTTTAAACTGTTGTTCAAAGAGTAATCTAGAGGCAGAAGCAGTGCTTCACTGTGTGTAATAAACTGTACTTTTGTGTTGTAGCTCTGAGTGAGCCAGAAGTGCAGGAGTTGAACCCTCAGCCACCATGAGCCTAACACTTTACTCTGTGTTTATCATCTGCTCCAAACCTGCTCCTTTAAGGGTGAGCTCATACTCGCCCAATCCAACCATGTCCAATTAGAAGCCCCTAAGCCAGACAGCTCAGACAGGTCAGACTCATTTGTCCCTTGATACAATTATATTTGGCACTCGAGATCATATCAAATATGTATTAAAGCTGGCCCGCCGGCCGCCGCGTCAGTATAGCGCATGCACCTCTAATAATACGAATCCCAGAATGCTTTGCAAATGTGTTGGCGCTGGCCCCCACCACTTTTGTTGACACTCAGTAGCATCTGCTACCTGTCGCTTTATTCAAATTTAATCCACCCCTTCTGAAAAACATGCAGATCTTGTAGAAATGTTTCAATAAATATTAAATTTGGCCCACGACTTAGTCACAGTTTTTAATTTTGGCCCTCTGTGAATTTGAGTTTGACATCCCTGTCCTAAGGGATTCACACCATTCTGAGGCTTCATGAGTTTTCACAGTTTAATATTAAATTCAAACTTTCTCTTGCTTGAATCTTATCAAATATGACATTATTGTGTGGCAGAGTAGTTAGCAGCGCTCTTGGCTCATATCTAGAATGTGTTTGTGACTCCAGATCAGGATCCTGGCTCAGACCTGGTCCACTGCTCTCAACGGCTTTAACCCAGAGACACTGAAGGAGAGGGCAGATGCAGAGGACACATTTCTTTGACTTTTACTGGAGCGGTTGTTTAAAGCCGTCATTCTGTTTGAAATCTAAACCTGGGTTATAGGGCGCAGCCGTGTCGGTCATGATAAATCTGTTGCTCTGGGGGTGATAGGAAATTTGGAATAGATTTGGAAAATAGAATTTGATTGCATCAAACTTCTTCCACTTAGGCCCAGAGCATCTTAAACACTGACTGTGGAAGATCTTACTGTATATCTATAACATAAAGAGCGTAAGACAAGTTTCACAGTTAAAGGTGCCGTACCTGATTTTTACTGTTTTAAAAATGTAAAAAACAGAACTAGTTCATTTTAAATGTTTGCAGTGGTCCAAAGTTATTCGTCACTTACCTTATGCATTCAGAGCATCCTAATTATTCACCATGATGAGTTTATAAGCACAACTCTCACCGACCAGAGTGGAGTTTTGTCATTGTAATTATCTGGACCATACAGACTCTAAAACACATATGAAAAGACCTTTTTACATCAAAGACGGAGGTCTTATTAAATCAAAATGTCCAAAAAGAACATTATCCTCACATATTTTGTATTTAGAAGCTTTCAATCTTCATATGTCAGCCTTTATTTGGCTCATAATATGTTTAAAGTCTCCAATAGAAATGTTTGACTAGTTGACTGCTAAACTAATCGTTAGCTGCAGTCATAGTTTATACCGTTAATGTAAATCTTCTCTTTTATATTGTGATCAAATTGTAGTCCCTGCTCTACTGGAGCACCTGTAGGAGACCAAGGACAGATTTATGATTTAACTTTGTTTCTTAAGGCACTAAAGACGTTTATTGATACTTTGCAACTGATGTTATCAACATTCCCTGGGTGTGTGATGCTAACTGTAGGCACTGCTCTGTCTGAAGATCTGTTATTCAAGTTAGACTTAAATCTGAGTTTTGTTTTAACACAATCTGACCAAAAAGAGCTGACTTATTAGAACTGCAACAGGCGAGGTGATGTGTGCTGTTAAACAACTCCCTTTAAATTTATATTACAAGGTAGATAGCGTTAGCCAACAGTTTTTTAGTTAGTCTCTCACCTTTTTGTTGAAAATCAAACTCCTAAACAGGACCATGAACGCTCCTGAAAAGGTGTTTAAAGTTTAAATCCATTTTGTATTTTTCTTGAGTTTTCAGACCATTTAAAAACTTATAAACTATAAGTTTTCTTATAAACTTCAAAAGAGAAGAGAAGACAAGAGAGATTATTTTGTCTCAATATTGAGGAGAAAGAGCGGAGAGGCAAAAAACCCCAGTTACAAGCCACCACCCTTTCTGGGGCCCAGACCGCCTTTCACCTCTTTTATTAAAGTTAGGAAACCCTAGTTACATACACATCTGAAGGGGGGGAGCATATACTTTGCAAGCAGTGTAAAAACATATGAGGAAATTCACAGAGAAATATATTCTGTTTTTGATTTCCACAAGGTCACTCTTTCCCTTCACACAAAACATCCCATGATGTTTCTGTTTCAGTTTCACAGTGACCTTCTTCCCGTGGGATCCTGCACTCTCAAAAGACATTTTCTGCAAGACTCAAGAACAAACATTAGTGCAGATTACATAGTTTACATAGTTGAATATAATGACTAAATAAAGAGTGAACATTACCTTTAAAATGAACAGTGAGATAACATAATATACTTGAATATATATTTTGAATCCATCATTCCCTCCTGTTTATCGAACTGTGACATCACACACATCACCATGTAATTTCTTCCCCTAGGATTTTTAATTACCGGCTCATTCGTTCTTACACCTAGAGGGTTTCTTGGAATAACTTTGGCAGTACTCCTTCAGGGTCCTCGTCATCACTGCCCTCCAATAGGTACATCTGCACCCCTTTGTCCTCAGGTGTGGGTGAGATGGCAGTGGTTATTAACCTATTGATCAAAGAACGGAGACAGGGGATACAACAACATCCACACAAGGTTAAAATGGCTACAAACACAGCGATTGATACTAGGACCGATGAAACCAGTGCTTTGTAGCGCCCAAATACGCTTAACCAGTCTTCCCAGAAGGAAGTGTTCACCCCTGACTGCTCCTTTAAGCGTCTGTTCATAGCACGCAGGCTGCCTATAGCCCTAGTCAGGCTACCATCTGCAGCTGTATTGTTAGGGATGACCACGCAACAGCTGGCCCCAATGACAGAACAAACTCCTCCTCGTTCTGCCAGGAGCATGTCAACAGCTATGCGGTTTTGGAAAGCCATAAGTGAGGTGGCGCTTAATTGCTCGTGCACTGCTTCAAACCCCTCCTGTGTGTAGTTTCCCAATTTTTGGACGTTGTAGTGGATGTAGTTTATTCTGTCTACGTTTTTATTGGGAGTGATTGGAATTAGAGCGGCTATTAAAGGAATGTTTTCAAATCCTGTGGCAATTTGATTAACTAATTTATATTCGTCAGGAACCCCTCTGGGTACTCCAATCGCATCAATATACGTCGGGTCATTTTCTCCCCAACGTCCCTTGTATTCTCTTTTAGATCTTTTAGCATGGTTTTCAGTAGATTGTTGCTCAATCAATGCTGTTAATTGTTCTTGTTCTATTGACAATACTTCTATAGGTATTATCAGATTAACTAGAGCGCATACTCCAGTAAATTCATTTGGCATATTTGCTCTAAGTATTTTCCCTCCACAGTACCAGTAGATGTCACTGCGCATTCTGGGTAGTGCTTTATTTGTAGTCAGATTTTTTTCACATAGATTTCCATCAATATTACCTAAAACATTCGTTACCGAATTTGAGCGTTGGATACAGGTGTAATTTCCTTTTGGCAATTTGGCCTCAAATATTGGTTTGTGTTTTTCAGGTTTAGTTAGTGGGTACACTGCATCCCACTCTGCGCACTCTGCCTCTGGTACTGTTTTAGTTAAGATATCCTCCACACATTGCACTGTTAATTCAGGAGGTGTTGGTACCATTCTCAAAAGTGGTCTGGGTCCCATACAAGCAATACAGTCTTTATTAACGTACTTTGATGCCTGTTCTATCATTGTTAGCCAATTGTTTCCAAAATCAGATACACCAGTTGCCATATTGAACACTTGTTCTTTAGTAAAAGTTACTGTTGCTTTAATTTTTATTCCACTACCTTGCAGCCTGGGACTCAGAACCGGTTCAGAGGTTTGTAACATTTCACATATAATTAATTTGTAAATAGGATCTATCCCTGATATATGAGGTCTCAGCAAAAACATCCAACATTCTTGACCATTATTAGTCAAATTTTGCTTTATGTTATTTATTGTTACCAGTAGATTGGATTCGAATTTGGCTAAGGTTAGGAGCTCTGCCTGCCTACCTGCCCAGTCAGTTTTTGCCTGTGTCGGTGTCCATGTATTATCCTGGTCAGCTACTAATGTATCCCACCCTTGGTTTTGAATATCATTAGTAAGGTACCAATAGTCATTAGCGTATTTTATTCCATTTTGTGCATCTTTCCTAGCTGTAAGACTACTTATAGGAATAGTAATTGTGGTGATAGTTCCAATTGGTATGCAAACTTGAATTCCAAACCTGTATTGTCTTTCTTTTGAGCATTGATCTGTGTTTTTTTTAACTTCTCGCTTTAGCCTGGTCAAATTGGATGTATGCATCACTATAGGATCTCCCACATAAACGTAGGAGTGCACAGCTTGCATTGGTGCCACTGAAGGAGCAGGCAGTTTTGCAGATCTTAAAGGTGCTAACCCATACCAAAATGCCAGTGTGAGCATTATTGCAGCCATAGTGAGCATAAACATGCAAATAGCATAAGTTATTTTTTTACACGTCATTCTGCATCACCTTTTTACAATGTGACATATGAATCCAGCTGTCTCGCTCAGCTATTTTTAGGCTTGATGTCGTTGTTATTAGGGTTTGGAATGGTCCTTCCCACTTGGGTGAGTGCCAATGTTTCTTTTTAACACTCCTGATCAGGACCCAGTCTCCTGGTTTCACCAACTCAGCTTCCTGCAAAGGAAGGTTTGTGTCTTGGTCGGCATTCATTTGTTGATTTTTGAACATTTTTTGCATATAATCAGCTAGATTATGTTCACTTTCTTCTTTCCATATTTCTTTAAACTGTGGTAATTTATAAACCTGTCCATATATCATTTCAAAAGGTGTAAGTCCCTGTCCACCTAGTACATTAATGTACAATTTTACCAGGTCTAAACACTGTGTCCATGGTCTTTTAGTTTCCTCCATACACTTTTTTAATCTGTTTTTAATAGTCCCATTCATTCTTTCTACTAATCCTGCACTTTGGGGGTGATAAGCGCAGTGATTCTTTAAATTAATGCAGAATAATTGCCCTATGTTTGTGATTACTTCATTTACAAAATGTCTTCCATTATCTGATCATATTATTTCTGGTATTCCATATCTCGTTATGATATCTTTGCACAATGCTTTTGCTACTGTTAGCGCATCTGTGGTTTTGGTTGGAAATAACTCTATCCATTTAGAGAAGGCATCTATTATTACCAAACAATACTGTTTTCCTTCACTTTTATTTAGTTGTATATAATCCATGTGTATTTCTTGAAAAGGATATTTTGGTTTTGGAAAACTTCCTCTTTTTGGTCTTAAATTTCCTTGTGGATTATGTTTAGCACATATGAGACATGCTCTACAAATTTTTTTTGCATAATTATTAAATCCATACGTTGTATATATTTGACCTATATGCTTTACCATCCCCACTGTTGATACATGGGAGACACCATGTGTCAAAATTGCTGCATATTTAAAAAGATTTTTTGGTAAAATAGGTTTTCCGTCTGGTCATACGTAAATGTCATCATTTAATTTAGCTCCCTTTTTTAACCACATCTGCTGTTCTTGTATGTGGCTCTGCTGCTGCATGTCTTTTAGGAGTCCTATGTCAAGTTCCTGGTCTATTTTTAGACTAGCCACATGCACTAGATTTTCTGCTGCTTTTTTAGCAGTTTTGTCAGCAAAGGAGTTTCCCCTAGTTATTGCATCTGTACCAGAAGTGTGTGCTGCACATTTACATACGGCCAGCTTTTTAGGAAGTTGTACTGCGGCTATCAGCGCCTTTAATAACTCGGCATGCACTACAGGTTTTCCCGTAGAAGTAACCATTCCACGGTGTTGCCAGTATTTAGCAAATGTGTGCACTGTTGAGTAAGCATAAGTGCTGTCTGTAAATATTGTACATATTTTGTCTTTCATAAGTTTACATGCTTCACTTAATGCAACTAATTCTGCAGCCTGAGCAGAATAAGTATGGGGCAACGCTTTTGCTTGTAATATTTCTGTGTCTGTGACTACTGCATAACTGATTTTGTCCCTTTAATGTCTTTTTGGAGGAACCATCTACATATAGTTTTTGTCCTTCCTGGAAGGGCGTATCAGACAAATCTGGTCTACACTTAGTAGTTTTTTCTGCCAATTTAATACATTTATGTGATACACCATCATCTTCACATGGCATTAATGTGGCAGGATTTAAAGTTGTACATCTCTCTATTGTCAAATGAGGTTGTGATAATAGATTTGTCATGCAAGATAAATGGCGTGCTGGGGACATAAAGGAAAAGTTTGTTTGTAACAGCAGTAGTATTAATCTATGGAAAAGTACCAGTAGTGCATTAGCTTTTACAGCTAAAGATGCAGCTAAGACGGCTCGAACACAAGGTGGCATGGCACATGCTACACTGTCTAATTTGGAGGAGTAAAATGCTACTGGTTTGAGCTTATCCCCATGTTTTTGTGTTAAAACTGATGTCATAAAATGACCTTTACAGTCTGCCATTTGCACAAAAGGTTTGTCATAGTCAGGAAGTGCTAACACAGCACTAGAAACTAAGGGCTGTTTTACTTTTGTAAATGCTTTTTCACTCTCCTCTGTCCATTGTAGTTTGTCATGCATATTTATTGGTGCATCATACATCATTTTACTCAATGGATGGGTGATTTCAGCATAATTAGCTATCCACTGTCTACAGTAATTAGTTAATCCTAGAAATGACATCATTTGTTTCTTTGTTTGAGGTTTTGGTGCTTTAAGTATAGCTTCTTTACGTCCTGCTATTATTGTACGGCCTGCAGCACTCAAACTATGTCCTAAATACTTCACTGTATTTTTGCAAAGTTGAAGCTTATTTTTACTCACTTTATGGCCATTTTCTGCTAGGAATTTTAGTTGAGCAATTGAATCTATTTCACATGATTTTCTATCTGGGGAAGCCAAAAGTATGTCATCCACATACAGAAGTACTTGGCTTCCTTTAGGTGGATTAAATTTTGCTAAGTTAGCTGACATTGCCTGAGAATATATCGTTGGGCTCTCACAATAACCTTGTCCCAATCGAGATAATGTATATCTACGTCCCTCAAAAGTAAATGCAAACCAGAATTGACTATCTTTATGTATAGGCACAGAGAAGAAAGCATTACTAATGTCTACAACTGTAAATACCTCAGCATCTGATCTGAGTGAATTTAATAGTGTGTGTGGATCTGGCACACACGGTGCTCGCTGAATTACTGCATTATTTACAGCTTGTAGGTCCTGTACCATTCTCCATCCTGTAGATGGTGCTTGTTTTTTCACAGGAAATATTGGACTATTACAAGGTGAATCATCACACTCCACTATTACCCCTGCTTGTTTTAAGCTTTCTATTTCTGGTCTAATCCCCTCTATAGCATCAGGTTTTAATTTATACTGTTTCAAACAAGGTCTGTATTCAGATTTGGGTCTAATTGTTACCAGTATTACCCCTTTAATCAGACCTACATCAGATGGCCCTTTTGACCACAAACACTGTGGTACGTCATTTAATATGGCCTCTTCTTCTTGTGTAAGTTCTAATGCATTTCAGGGAAACAGTTCTTCCTTGTCATTTGGGTGAATAACATATAAATTGTCGGTTTGAACTTCTTGCATTCTTTTTACTTGTATATTACCTGTGTTATCTGGGATTAGGACTAATCCTAAAGCTACCCATGCATCACGACCCAACAAATTTAATGGGCAGTCCGGAAAATACAATACAGCAAGTTTTATTGTCTTTCCCTTTGGATCTTGTATCATGACAGGTTTTGTCAGTGAAACATGTGTTATTTCTCCACTTGCTGCTCTTACAGTCATTGACTCCCCACTGTGTGTCATATCTGGGACTTTAGTTTTCATGGTGGTTTTACACGCACCAGTATCACACAAGAAAGAAATTTGTACCCCATTAACTAGTAGAGTAACTTTTGGTAAGGTGCGTCCGCACCCTAATGCAGCTTGTAAATCAACTAGTATTTTTCCTTCTTGTGGTTTTTCTTGGTCATAAGCCTGTTGATTTGCCATATGTAAGTCCTTTTCAGTTAAATCCTGGCCCCCTGGGTCAGTAAATAGGTTAGGTATGTCGTCAGTGTCATCTAACCAGAATCCTTCAGGTGATTGGCCTAGTCATGCAATCTGGCCATGTGCACTGTCATATCCTCGTCTCTTAGTTTGATAGCCTGGCCACTCTGGACAGTCTTTCTTCCAGTGGCCTGTTTTCCCGCACCACCAACATCTGTCTGTCGTTGGTATTTTGCACATTAGCGGGTGTTCTTTGAAAAGCATTTCTCCCTCGTGCTCTACCAGCTCTACCACGAGCACGTCCTCTCTGTCCCCTACCTCTACCTGTATTGTAGAGTATTTGTGCTCCCTCTAGTGTGAAAATTTGGCTTTCTTTTTCCTTCTTCTGTTTGTTTTTTATCACTTTATCTGCATGCATTGCATGATCTACATATTGGTCTAGGGTCCCTGTAGCAAAATTTATATAATGCTTGTCAATCCAATTATGAATTCCTGTAGTAGAATTAGTGTGCAATGCATTCTTTAATTGCTGTCTGTATGCACAATTTTCACTGCCAGCTTCATCTTCAAGTCCACTATGTACATTAAACACTTTTGTAAGTCTGTGTTTAAACTCCTCAAAATCTTCATCCTCTTTTTGTTTAGTTCTGTTTATTTCCATATAATTTGCTCTCCTAGTGAATCTATTTTGGATCCTTGTTCTTAATGCTGTTAACCTAACTTGGAGTTGTTCGTCATCATGGGACAGTATTTCCAAATTATCTTGATTTGTACCCCCCAAATGATCCCAGTCACCTCTAACAGATGCCCAGTGATGTCCCAAAGCCTTTCTGTATACTCTCTCTACTTCCTGTCCATTCAAATTATATGATTTTTTCAATTGGTCCATAGCTTCTAAAAACTCTGTTACATCCTCCATGGGTGAAACAATTCCTTTTAATGCATCCAGGGTCTATGCACTAAAATTGTTTCTGGGTGTCTTCCACCATTTTCATCACCAGGTTGTATTAGTTGTCCTGCTCTGGGATTTGCAACCTGTATCATAGGGAAAAGTTTTGTCGTCCGGTGTTTTGATTTTGCTTTTGGTTTTGTGACCTGTTCCTCTGTACTCATGGGGGCAGTAGGCATAATGAAAGTTTGTTCCTGCTTGGATGCTTCATCAGGTTGTTCATAAGTAGTAATGACTACAGGGTCAGCTCCCATGGTTTTACTAAATTCAATTTTTTCACCTTTAGCTTTTGCCTCACTTCTAGTTTGTGTAGTTTTCATCTGGTGTAATAGCTCTGTTGCCTCTTGATATGGGTGATACGGAGGCGGGGGCGCTTGTTGCTCCCCTCCCGCTACTGCTCCCTCTATCTCGGCTTGAGCCTGCTGTACCGGTGTTTCTGGTTGAGCCGCTATTACAGTGGTGAAATCATCTTCCTCCTTTGTATTAAGCATAATTTGTTACTTACGCTTTGCCTGTGTTTGGCCTTTTTCTCTGGCTTGTGCTAATTCCAACCATTTTTCCAAATGATAGTAGCCTTGTTTACACATCTCATATTCTTTATTTTTGCATTTTTCTTGTATTTTATTTTGGAGCTCCATTATTTTAGAAGATTTTAACTCGCCTTCAAATTTATATTTTGTTACCCACAAATCTAACTGTGTACATTTTTCAGGATATTTTGTGTGCACGGCTTTCCAGTCTTTTATTTTTAGACTATCTTTTGGTGTTAACTTTGCAGTTTTATTTCCCATTTTTATTTCCTCAAATTTAGTCCAGCTTTTAACTCCTAGGGAGGTCTCTATCGCTGGAATACAACAACAGGTTGGTACGAGTGATTAGTGTGGTATCTCTCACTTTAGCCTCAGCAGGCGGAGAGATCTTGCCTCTACATCCACAGAAATACACCGTATTTCCCCAACCTTTTTGGTATGAGATTCGTCACCTAGTGGTTCAGAATCTCCACTCACACGTCTCTCTCTCACACACACCCTTGCTTTTTTATTCCACGGTTTTGTACCAGCCAGTAAAATGTCACTATTTTACCCGGTAATGGGACTCCGCATCCGTCCCTCTTATCACGGTTTTGTACCAGCCAGTAAAATATCACTATTTTACCCGGTAACGGGACTCCGTATCCGTCCCTCTTATCACGGTTTTGTACTAGCCAGTAAAATATCACTATTTTACCCGGTAACGGGACTCCGTATCCGTCCCTAGGATAATTAGGGTTTTTCTACGCGCATGACCCCCAGTCATACCGTTTTTTTAAAGCAAGACCTACTCACTCGTCTCTCTCTTCCTCGGTATCCGTCAACCTTTAGACTCCAAAAGATATAAGAGAGCCAGCCTTGGAAAAGGTCTCGAATGCTGTGCGCACAGTCTCTCCTGGGTCTCTGACATCCGCTGGAGTCCTCCGGTATATTGGAATCCGGCTCGAAGGACCAAGTAGCTGACCAGGATAATACATGGACACCGATACAGGCAAAAACTGACTGGGCAGGTAGGCCGGCAGAGCTCCTAACCTTAGCCAAATCCGAATCCAATCTACTGGTAACAATAAATAACATAAAGAAAAATTTGACTAATAATGGTCAAGAATGTTGGATGTTTTTGCTGAGACCTCATGTATCAGGGATAGATCCTATTTACATCCATCCATCCATCCATTTTCTTCCGCTTATCCGGGGCCGGGTCGCGGGGGCAGCAGTCTAAGCAGGGACTCCCAGA
This sequence comes from Periophthalmus magnuspinnatus, assembly GCF_009829125.3. Classification (NCBI taxonomy): domain Eukaryota; kingdom Metazoa; phylum Chordata; class Actinopteri; order Gobiiformes; family Gobiidae; genus Periophthalmus; species Periophthalmus magnuspinnatus. The sequence goes on along the minus strand of NC_047129.1, from coordinate 3,775,091 downwards.
CTTCCCTCACCTATTTACAAATTAATTATATGTGAAATGTTACAAACCCCTGAACCGGTTCTGAGTCCCAGGCTGCAAGGTAGCGGAATAAAAATTAAAGCAACAGTAACTTTTACTAAAGAACAAGTGTTCAATATGGCAACTGGTGTATCTGATTTTGGAAACAATTGGCTAACAATGATAGAACAGGCATCAAAGTACGTTAATAAAGACTGTGTTGCTTGTACGGGACCCAGACCGCTTTTGAGAATGGTACCAACACCTCCTGAGTTAACAGTGCAATGTGTGGAGGATATCTTAACTAAAACAGCACCAGAGGCACTAACTAGGCCTGAAAAACAGAAACCAATATTTGAGGCCAAATTGCCAAAAGGAAATCACACCTGTATCCAACGCTCAAATTCGGTAACGAATGTTTTAGGTAATATTGATGGAAATCTATGTGAAAAAAATCTGACTACGAATAAAGCACTACCCAGAATGCACAGTGACATCTACTGGTACTGTGGAGGGAAAATACTTAGAGCAAATATGCCAAATGAATTTTCTGGAGTATGCGCTTTAGTTAATCTGATAATACCTATAGAAGTAATGTCAATAGAACAAGAACAATTAACAGCATTGATTGAACAACAATCTACTGAAAACCATGCGATTTGGAGTGCCCAGAGGGGTTCCTGATAAATATAAATTAGCTAATAAAATTGCCACAGGATTTGAAAATATTCCTTTAATAGCCGCTATAATTCCAATCACTCCCAATAAAAACGTAGACAGAATCAACTACATCCACTACAAAAATTGGGAAACTACACACAGGAGGGGTTTGAAGCAGTGCACGAGCAATTAAGTGCCACCTCACTTATGGCTTTCCAAAACCGCATAGCTGTTGACACGCTCCTGGCAGAACGGGGTGGAGTTTGTTCTGTTATTGGGGCCAGCTGTTGCTTGGTCATCCCTAACAATACCGCTGCAGACGGAAGCCTGACTAGAGCTATAGGCAGCCTGCGCGCGATGAATAGACGCTTAAAGGAGCAGTCTGGGTTGAGTACCCCCTTCTGGGATGATTGGCTAAGGGGGTTTGGGCGCTACAGAGCACTGGTCTCATCGGTTCTAGTATCAATTGCTGTGTTTGTAGCTATTTTAACCTTGTGTGGATGCTGTTGTATTCCTTGTCTTCGTTCCCTGATCAATAGGTTAATAACCGCTGCCATCTCACCCGCACCTGAGGACAAAGGGATGCAGATGTACCTATTGGAGGGCAGTGATGACGAGAACCCTGAAGGAGCACTTCCAAATCACAGTTCGATAAACAGGAGGGAATGATGGATTCAAAATATATATTCAAGTTATATTATGTTATCTCACTGTTCATTTTAAAGGTACTGTAGGTACTGTAATGTTCACTCTTATTATAATCATTATATTCATTTCAACTATGTAAACTATGTAATCTGCACTAATGTTTGTTCTTGAGTCTTGCAGAAAATGTCTTTTGAAAGTGCAGGATCCCACGGGAAGAAGGTCACGGTGAAACCTAAACAGAAACATCATGGGAGGATGTTTTGTGACCTTTCGTCATATGTTTTTACACTGCTTGCCCCCCCCCTTCAGATGTGTATGTAACTAGGGTTTCCTAACTTTAATAAAAGAGGTGAAAGATGGTCTGGGCCCCCAGAAAGGGTGGTGGTTTGTAACTGGGGTTTTTTGCCTCTCCGCTCTTTCTCCTCAATATTGAGACAAAATAATCTCTCTTGTCTTCTCTTCTCTTTTGAACTCTAATATAGGTTGTGAACCTATCACTTACTTTGCAGTGTTTGCTAACTGTTGACTGAACATTCTTCCATAGACATCCATGCAGTATACTTCCAGCGTGATGTCACTGTATCTATTGTCAATGCTGTTTTTTTCCGTTGTGAAAAAGTATTGATTTCATTTGTTTATTTAAATATCTGCTGGATCAGTTTGTTTATTCTATTTCATTATGGTTTATTATTGTGTGATTTGTATAAACTTTTGTGAAGGCTCATTTTCTTATTAACTGTGGATGCACAGTTTGAACTCATCTGCACATTTTTGCTTTTCAATAAAATCTAATTGGATGAAAAATATTGTTTCCAAATATCCGTGATAAACTTTGGACAGAACGAGACAGGAGCGCCAACTAGTGGTGTACATGTCACTTTATAGTATAGGGCAGGGGTGCTCAGACTTTTTCAGTATGTGAGCTACTTTTAAAATGATCGTGTCTGTAAGATCTACCACCTAATACAAAAATGTTAAACATATATTTATTTGTAAATGTATTATGAATTCTTACATGTACAGTGCATTTTCATGTACCTTGCACAACGTCATGAGATAATACTGCACAACACAATTGAACTTCCTACATGTTCATAATTACTTGAATGATGATTACTGCTCTGATGACAATGAATGGAATCAGTGAGGGATGTATAGTTCGGGCAGTAGCTTCTGACAGCCAGGAGTAAAATTGCATTTTTCGTTTGAAAGCGATAACGGAGCTAATCATGTTGATTACGGTTTTGTCTTTTTTTTATAGCCATAAAAATCACGTTAAACGAAGTATCAGAATTTACTGCATTTTTTAACACAACTACTTCTATTTTACACATCCATCCGCATTTTTTCTTTTACGCATCGAATAAATGAGTGAAAATCCCCACAGCCCCCGCGCTCTCATTCATCACCTTCGAGGGACATCAGAGGCAGATTACTGTAATGATGGTAAAATATTTAGATAGCCCCATGTCTCCGCTTTGAGACGCCGTCTGAATTTACATGAGAGCACGACTGGGCGTGGAGTTACGCTGCTGGAAAGTCCGCAACCCGCTCTATCGGCGACGATAGGATCCGACGCTAGAGGGTTAAGCTAACTCGCGCTTGTTTATCAGATCGGCATGGCGGTTTGGCTTGTGCTTGTTTTCTGCATATGTTGTGTATTCTGCCCAACAAACACTAAAGGGGGGTGTTTTTAAATCGCATTTCTATAGCATAGTAGCCCCCTGAAAGAGAGCACCTAGTAGCCGACTGAAAGAGAGCACCTGGTTCTTGTCCAGGTGGTCTGAAAATATGTTTTCGGGCACCTTCTATCATCTGTTGCCTCTGGGTGTCACCACTTATGCGTGTGCAGCGCCCATGATGTGACCCAGGGTCAGGTGTAATCTGACTGTTGTCCTGTATATTAGTCATGTGACTGGATGGATGACGGGACGTGATCTACCCAAAATGCCTTCGCGATCGACTGGTAGATCGCGATCGACTGGTAGATCGCGATCGACTGGTAGATCGCGATCGACGTAATGAACACCCCTGGTATAGGGATTTATGCACATACTCGCCCAGTGTTATCAACTATTTTTCACTCTAAGATGTATCTACCTGCATGTCTTCATGGATATGTCAGTGCTTTGCCTGGAATGTTTCATAGTACAGCATTTACCGTTTACTGGGCTCAGTTGGTAGTTTGTTCACTGATCCGAACGTTGGTGGTTTGAATCCCGCTCTCGAATTAAATCATCATTGGTCAAACATCAAATCATTGATTCACCGGTCAGATCCACTGAGCCACAGGTTGGCAGTGTGATTCCAGCTCCCACAGATAAATGCTGTTGTTGTGTCCTTGGGCAAGACACTTTACCCACCTCATCCCCAGTGTCTGGTGTATGAATGTGTGTGAATGTGTGTGTGATGGGTGAGTGGTTCCTTGATGTAAAGTATCGAAACTAGATACTCACTGAGGCAAAAATATCACATAACTGAATCAGACTACTGGACCTTTCCTGAACAGGTTCACTTTTATCAGAACTAGTGTCAGACACATGGTAGAATATACAAATACTATTATTTTGTGTTAAAAATGACAATATTGTCTAAAAAAGAGCTTTTAAAATTATCATTTGGGGATCAAGATTGGCATCGACTCTATTCTGTAGTATTGAAATCAAGTTTGAAGTGTGGAGAGGCGAGTCCACTCACAGTGTGAATATGGTTTTCAAGATGATTTTGAGCCATAAAAACCTCTGTAATTAATGACATCCTATATAGATTAATTTAATGCCTGACCCTGGAATATTCTAGGCAAAGTAGTTTTACTCTATGGAGGCAAGCAGAAAAGTTTCATAGTGCTTATCCCTCATGTGTTCTTCCCAGTAGAGTTACATTGAAGTTGTACTGGGGTCAATTTGATGCCAGTTTGTTCCTCTTATTACTCAGGCATAAATTAACTTTTTTTTTTTTTTTTTAAAATACATTTTGGCTCTATTTTTAGCCTGACTTCAGACAAATCCACTGATAGCACATTTGCCTTACATTTATATATTTAGAGCCAGTAGGCCTTGATTATGTGAAAAGAGTGCATTTTTGACATTTTAAATTCCTATAACTCTGAATTTACATGACTGCACTTGGCAAGGTTTTTGAAAAATGTCATATTTTTGAATGAACAATGTAAGTCTATGGACAATGGAACTATTCAATCCATTTTCAATTCATTTTATTTTTGTAACGCCCAAAATCACAACAACAGTTGTCTCAAAGGGCGTTCATGTTTTGGTTGATGGGGGAAACCGGAGTACCCGGAGGAAACCCATCCAGACACGGGGAGAAACATAAAAAACTCCACACAGAAAGGCCTGGGCGACCCGGGGATCGAACCAAACCTTCTTGCTGTGAGGCATGAGTGTTGCCACTCAGCCACCGTGCTGCCTACACACAAAAATAAAACAACAGGAAAAATCAGACAAAACAAGAAAAATCGGCCAGGCGAGGAGGAGGGAGGGGGGCGGAGGAGGGCCAGGCGACGAGGAGGAAGACGAGGCGAGGAGGAGGAGAGCCGGGCGAGGAGGATGAGAGCCAGGTGAGGAGGACGAGAGGGTCCAGCTGTCATCGGGGCATCTGAAAGAGTTACACTCCACAGGGGGAGTGGGACAGGGGACAACATGTGAATAGCATTGCTGATGAGAAAATAGGACAAAGCAGAGGATAGTGCTCAGGTTGCCATACTTCCCCCAGCTAGTTATCTCCTACTGCAGCCTATCTTATCCCGGGTTTTAATGTCCCTAACTCCCTCACTATGTAACCTGGTCATATGCTATACCGAAGAGGAAGGTTTTAAGCCTGGTCTTAAATACAGAGACTGTGGGGGCCTGTTTAATATCAGCAGGGAGTTGATTCCATAGCACAGGAGCTTGGTAACTGAATGCTCTCCCTCCCACTGTACTTTTGGACACTCTAGGAACCACTAATAGTCCTGCATTCTGAGAGCGGAGTGCTCTGTTTGGCTGGTACGGGACAATAGCATCTTGCAGATAGGATGGGGCCATACCGTTTAGGGCTTTGTATGTCAGGAGGAGGACTTTGAATTTGATTCTAAGCTCGACAGGAAGCCAGTGCAGATATTTTAGTACAGGACTGATGTGGTCTCTTCTAGGCTAGGCTTAACTAGGCCTTGTCTAAAGCAGGATGAGGTCGACCACTACAGTATCACTCTAAATATGTGACTGGAACTTTAAAACAACTAAAAACACAATTCAAAGAGAGTCAGAGCCTCCTACATAAGACATGTCCTACAGAGAACTGCACCTCCATAAGACCTGTCCTACAGAGACCTGTCCCTCCATAAAACATCTCCTCTGATAGACAGAGCCCAGGATCTATGCTGCTGAGTGAAGAACGCTGACATCTGTGTAGCCAGTGACCCCCAAAAGTGCTTAATGGGGCATTTTCTTTATGTAATAAGAAAATATAAATATATAATATGAAAATGAACATTTCTACAATTGGCTCCTCAGGCTGAAAACAAAAGCCCCAAGTTACACTAATAATGGACTGTCATTCTCACTCACTAAAGTCTAGTCAAATGCGAAACTGTTTTAAAAAGGCTGTTTTTTATATAAATCTTTCAATAATTCTTCAAAACAGATTTTAGCATCAGAATTTATCTTTGATGAAATGACTGACTGTTCAGAGCCATTTGACTCTGCAGGTAACAGCAGCTCATGTTTGGGGCCATGTAAGTCTGTGGACAGTGAAACTAGGCTTTGTTGGAGCTGTCAGCCAGAGGAAGCTCTCTGTCCATCCATCCATCCATCCATCCATTTTCTTCCGCTTATCCGGGGCCGGGTCGCGGGGGCAGCAGTCTAAGCAGGGACTCCCAGACTTCCCTCGCCCCGGACACGTCCTCCAGCTCCTCCGGTGGGACCCCAAGGCGTTCCCAGGCCAGCCGAGAGACATAGTCCCTCCAGCGTGTCCTGGGTCTTCCCCGGGGCCTCCTCCCGGTGGGACATGCCCAGAACACCTCCCTAGGGAGGCGTCCAGGAGGCATCCTGAGCAGATGCCCGAGCCACCTCAGCTGGTTCCTCTCAACGTGTAGGAGCAGCGGCTCTACTCCGAGCTCCTCCCGTGTGACCGAGCTCCTCACCCTATCCCTAAGGGTGCGCCCGGCCACTCTGCGGAGGAAGCCCATTTCAGCCGCTTGTATCCGCGATCTTGTCCTTTCGGTCATTACCCAGAGCTCATGACCATAGGTGAGGGTAGGAACGTAGATTGACCGGTAAATCGAGAGCTTCGCCTTCCGGCTCAGCTCCTTCTTTACCACAACGGACCGATACAGCGACCGCATCACTGCAGACGCTGCACCGATCCGCCTGTCAATCTCCCGCTCCATCCTTCCCTCACTCGTGAACAAGACCCCGAGATACTTGAACTCCTCCACTTGGGGCAGAGACTCACCACCCACCCGGAGAGAGCAAACCACCTTTTTCCGGTCGAGAACCATGGCCTCGGATTTGGAGCAGCTGATTCTCATCCCAGCCGCTTCACACTCGGCTGCAAACCGCCCCAGTGCCTGCTGCAGGTCCTGGCTCGAAGAAGCCATCAGGACAACATCATCCGCAAACAGCAGAGATGAAATCCTGTGGTTCCCAAACCAGGCCCCCTCCGGCCCCTGGCTGCACCTAGAAATTCTGTCCATAAATATAATGAACAGAACCGGTGACAAAGGGCAGCCCTGGCGGAGTCCAACATGCACCGGGAACAGGTCTGACTTACTGCCGGCAATGCGAACACAGCTCCTGCTCTGGTCATACAGGGACCGGACAGCCCTTAGCAAAGAGCCCCAGACCCCATACTCCCAGAGCACCCCCCAAAGGACACCACGAGGGACACGGTCGAATGCCTTCTCCAGATCCACAAAACACATGTGGACTGGTTGGGCATACTCCCATGAGCCCTCGAGGACCCGATGAAGAGTATAGAGCTGGTCCAGTGTTCCACGACCAGGACGAAAACCACACTGCTCCTCCTGAATCCGAGGTTCGACTATCGGTCGGATTCTCCTCTCCAGTACCCTGGAATAGACCTTACCGGGAAGGCTGAGGAGTGTGATTCCCCTGTAATTGGAACACACCCTCCGGTCCCCCTTCTTATACAGAGGGACCACCACCCCGGTCTGCCATTCCACAGGTACTGTCCCCGACCGCCACGCGATGTTGCAGAGACGTGTCAGCCAAGACAGCCCCACAACATCCAGAGACTTGAGGTACTCAGGACGGATCTCGTCCACCCCCGGAGCCTTGCCACCGAGGAGCTTGCCAACCACCTCAGTGACTTCAGCCAGGGTGATGGACGAGTCCGCCTCTGGGTCCCCAGTTTCTGCTTCCTCCTCGGAAGACGTGACAGTGGGATTGAGGAGATCCTCAAAGTATTCCTTCCACCGCCCGACAACATCCCCAGTCGAGGTCAGCAGCTCTCCACCCGCACTGTAAACAGTGTTGGTGAAGCACTGCTTCCCCCTCCTGAGGCGTCGGACGGTTTGCCAGAATCTCTTTGAGGCCGTCCGATAGTCCTTCTCCATGGCCTCCCCAAACTCCTCCCAACCCCGAGTTTTTGCCTCTGTGACTGCCCGAGCCGCGGCACGCTTGGCCCGCCGGTACTCATCAGCTGCTTCAGGAGTCCCACGAGCCAACAAGGCTCGATAGGACTCCTTCTTCAGCTTGACGGCATCCCTTACTTCCGGTGTCCACCACCGGGTTCGGGGATTGCCGCCGCGACAAGCACCACAGACCTTACGATCACAGCTACGAGCAGCCGCATCAACAATAGAGGTGGAGAACATGGCCCAATCGGAGTCCATGTCTCCAACCTCCCCCGGGATCAGGGAGAAGCTCTCCCGGAGGTGGGAGTTGAAGACCCCCCTGACAGAAGGCTCTGCCAGGCGTTCCCAACAGACCCTCACTATGCGCTTGGGCCTGCCAGGTCTGTCCGGCTTCCTCCTCCGCCAGCGGATCCAACTCACCACCAGGTGGTGATCAGTTGACAGCTCAGCCCCTCTCTTCACCCGAGTGTCCAAGACACGCGGTCGGAGGTCAGATGACACGACAACAAAGTCGATCATCGACCTCCGACCTAGAGTGTCCTGGTGCCACGTGCACCGATGGACACCCTTGTGCTCGAACATGGTGTTTGTTATGGACAAGCTGTGACTAGCACAGAAGTCCAATAACAAATCACCGCTCGGGTTCAGATCGGGGAGGCCGTTCCTCCCAATCACGCCCCTCCAAGTGTCACTGTCGTTACCCACATGGGCGTTGAAGTCCCCCAGGAGAACAACGGAGTCCCCGGTTGGTGCACTGTCTAGTACCCCTCCCAGGGACTCCAAGAAGGCCGGGTACTCTGCACTGCTGTTTGGCCCGTAGGCCGACACAACAGTGAGAGACCTGTCCCCGACCCGAAGGCGCAGGGACGCGACCCTCTCGTTCACCGGAGTGAACCCCAACACGCAGCGGCTGAGCTGTGGGGCAATGAGCAAGCCCACACCAGCTCGCCGCCGCTCCCCGCGGGCAACGCCAGAGAAATGGAGAGTCCAACCCCTCTCAAGAAGTTGGGTTCCAGAGCCCGTGCTGTGCGTGGAGGTGAGACCGACTATATCTAGCCGGTAACGCTCAACCTCCCGCACAAGCTCAGGCTCCTTCCCCCCCAGCGAGGTGACGTTCCACGTCCCCAGAGCTAGTCTCCATGTCCGGAGATCCGGTCGTCGAGGTCCCCGCCTTCGACTGCCGCCCGGATCTCTTTGCACCCGCCCCAGCTCTCTGTCCATGGGTTTGAATTGAGTGTTTTACTTATTGTAAAGATACAGTCACAGATTTACAGATGAGATTTGATTACTGTGTTAGTCCTGATCCTGTTTTAGACTAAGCCTAGTTCCACTGTCCTTACATGGACTAGACCAGGAATAGACCAGAGCTAGACCAGGACTAGACCAGGACTAGACCAGGACTAGACCAGGACTAGACCAGGACTTGTTCTGTGCTTCTGCACTTTCACTCTTTAGGTCAAACTGGTTGAATCTGCAGAAACCAGCAACTGCAGCGTGAAGGGCAGAGGCCAACTGCTTTCACACCTGCAGCTCAGAGTCATCCAGGTTTAATGCTGGATTTCAGATGACATCACACCATTCTATAGGCCAGTCACAGTTAATATAGATGGGACAGCAGTTAAAACTGATACTGTTCATTTAGAACATTTTTGTTCTAATTCAGTCAGTTTTTTTAGTCTAGTCAACAGTGTTGTCACGATATTTCAAACTCGATTTTGATATTAAGGAATAGACTTGATACTAGATACAGATTCTGATACCACTATAATAATAAAAGCCCTTTTTCTTTAGACAATAGAATCTTTTTTTTGTAACTTATATTTTATTATTTTCAAAAATACAACAATATAACAATGAACATTCGGTCAGCCGTCATTTAAATAAAAAAAAACATTTGTCCCAGTTTTCTTCATATTTTTCCTTTTGTAACCTTAAAACATATGTAAGTCTCTCCATGGCGTGAATTTCTTCCACAATGTCCCTCCAGTTGTCCAGCGTAGGGGGGTCTTCCTTGTGCCATTTGCGTGTAATGGCTTTTTTTGATGCTGCCAGTAATACCTTAATCAAGTAGTGGTCCTTTTTTGGGATATGCGCGTCAGTAGTCCGCCCAAAATACATCGTTATGCATGACCTTGATAGTGTGTACCCCAATATTTTCTCTATTTCTTTGCCCAAAGTTTCCCAAAATAGTGACACCTTGCTGCACTGCCAAAACACATGTGCATGTCCCACATTATACTCCCCACAATGTCTCCAACATGGTTGATCCACTGATAGAGATGCTTTTTTAATATTTGGTGTGATGAAAAATCTGATGATGTTCTTCCAGCAAAAGATTCTCCAATTTGTTGAATTAGTTGAGGTTATCTGGTTTTGCCAAATTTTATACCAGTTATCATCACTTATTTCTTCTTTTATTTCTTTCACCCATTTATCCCTAATGTATAACAACGTATTTTTCCTGTTAACCCCCAAACCTTTATACCATTTAGATATAATTTTTGCACTCTTGTTCTTATATGCATCCCAAAGTGTCACAGTAATTATATTCAGTTCCCTCGGGAGGTCCAGTCTGATTTCTCTTTGGTAATAGTCTCTCACTTGCAGGTACATATAGAATTCCTGATGTTCTACATCAAATCTATGCTTTATATTTTGAAAGCTTACCATTTCCCCTTCCTTAATGAATGTTCCTATAATATTCAATCCTTTATTTGCCCACTCTTTAAATTTGGTATTCATAATTCCTGGTTTAAAATTTGTATCATATGCTAGCCAACTTAAAAGTTTAATCTCTTTCTCTATTTTGAATCTTTTTACAATTCTGAACCAGACATCCAGAGTGAACTTGGCCACACAGTCTAACTTTGTTACATTTTCTTTAAACAGTCTTTTGTTTGCAATCATTGCTCGTACATGGCAAACATTATTCACCTCAATTTGTTTCCACTTGGCCGTGCATTCAGAGTCACACCAACAACTCAAAGATTTGAGCTGGGCTGCATAGTAATACTGTTCTAAATTTGGCAGGGCCAATCCACCTTCATTTTTTGGTAATTGAATTGTTGAAAATTTAATTCTTGGTTTGGCTCCATTCCATATGAATCTTGAGATTTTTTTTGTTCCACTCCACAAATTGATTAGCTGGTATTGACACTGCCAGGGACTGGAAAAGATGCAAAATTCTCGGTAGGACATTCATCTTAATTGTCTTGATTCTGGCATGTAGATCTAACAATAAAACCTCCCATCTTTCCATGTCTTTGTATATTTGTTGGTTCAAAGGTTTATAGTTGGTCTCATATAATGTGTTAAAGTTATTTGTAATCTTTATTCCTAAGTAGTCTATTGATTTTTTTATTCCACTTGAAATTATATTGCTGCGATATTTTTAATGGAGGGTTACAGTTTAAGAGGAGAACCTGCGTTTTCTCAATATTCAGTTTATAACCCGATAGATAGCCAAAATAATTTAATAAGTCCATTAATTTGGGTAAACATACATCTGGTTGTTTTATGTAAATTAGGACATCGTCAGCAAATAGCCCCACCTTATGCTCTATATCCTTAATTTTAACACCTATTATTCCCTCTTCCTGCCTTATAGCTTGTGCCAATGGTTCAATAAATATTGCAAAGAGGGTTGGTGACAAGATGCACCCCTGTCTCGCAGATCTTTCTAGGGTAAACCAGTTTGTGAGACTGCCATTTATCTTTAGTCTCGCTTTTGGATCTTGGTACAGTGTCCTGACACAATTGATTGACTGTGTATTAAGGCCAAATCTTTCCAAACAACAATACAAAAATCTCCAGCCAACGCAGTCAAAAGCCTTTTCGGCATCCAGACTCAAAATAAGTGCGCTTTCGTTAGTTTTTTGTGCTTGTTCGATTATATGTAAAGTCCTCCTTATATTGTCTTGGGTTTGTCGTCCTCTAATAAAACCTGCCTGATCCTCATCTATCATATCGGAAAGAAATGTTTGGAATCTATTAGATATAATTGACGTATATATTTTGTAGTCACAATTTAATATTGATATTGGTCTATAACTTTCACAATATTCTTTGTTCTTGCCCTCTTTATGGATAATCATAATTATTGCTTCTCTCCACGAGGGAGGTAAAACATCATTTTTCAGAGTGTGGTTAAACGATGATAATAAGAATGGGTTCAACTCTTTTTTGAAGGTCCTGTACCATTCCACTGGAAACCCATCCGTTCCAGGGGTCTTGTTGGATTTCATTCGTTTTATTGTACTTTCTAGTTCTTTTTCTGTGATAGGCGAACATAACATTGCATTTTGGGACACTCCTATATTTGGTAAATCTAATGAGTTTAAAAAAGCTCTAATTGTCTCATCATCTGCTGATTTAGGTTGGGAATAAAGTTTAGAATAATATTTTTCAAATGTTTTTTCAATTTCTTCTGGTTTGTAAACTAAGTTTTCCGTTATCGGCTCTCTTATTTTGTAGATCGTGTTAGATTGTTGTTTATTTCTCAAACGTCTAGCAAGTGATTTTGTTAATTTTGATCCTCCTTCATAATATGTTTGTTTCAGAAACCTAATATTTTTTTCCACTTCTTCTGTTAATATCTTATCAATTTTTCCCCTTGTTTCTTTAATCTTATCTAGTATCTCTGGATTGTTATATTTCTTATGTAATTTTTCAAGTTTTTGTAATTCCTCTGTGGCAGTCTGGTAGTCTAACATTTTCCTTTTTTTATATATATATATGCTGCATGTGATATCAGTTTGCCTCTCATTACAGCTTTCATGGCATCCCACACCATTGTGGGATCTGTTTCACTATTACAGTTTTCTTTTTTATAATTACTGATTTCAGTCTTTAGCTTTTCCCTTAATTGTTTATTGTTAAGCATTCCAACATTGAGTCTCCAGTTTGTATTTTTAATTTTCCTACTAAGGTCCAATGTTAGATTTAATGCACAGTGATCTGACAAATCAGCTGCTCTTATCTTACATTCTTTTTTTTTTTTTTCTTTTTTTTTTTATATATATTTTTTTTTTATTTTGAAGAACACCCAGTGACATAGAAACACATACAATATTTACAGCTTACTATTTACAGAGAAAGTTGTGTTGATGTGTAAAAGTGTGTGTGTGTGGGGGTGTGTGTGTGAGTGTATGAGTGTGTGTGCGGAGATAAAGAAGTAATACTAATAATATTAATAATAAAAGTAAAGATAACGATAACAGGTTTTATTATTGCTGTCATACTCAGTGTTGGTCAATATTGCTCTATGTTAGTTTTGTGGTCCTAATGGTGGTATTGGTTATTTAGATTTAAATGTAAAATGTGTGTGCATGCGTGTCCTGCACAATGCATTAAAAGAGGCAAGGTTTTGGTGAGCCCGCACTCAAGGGGCAGTACCCCCTAGCAACGCGCCCATTCCTTGCTAACCCTAATCTTTTTATGTATTTGTTGTCAATTATTATTATTCTTGATTAATAATTAATTTATTATGATTAATAATTGTATTATTGTGTATTTATATATATATATATTATATATGTGTGTATATTTAAATTATTATTTAATAATTCATGTTCTTTATTTTAATATTTAATATGTGTGTTTATATTCATCCATTTATTTATCTCCATCAGAACCACAAATTAATTCAATAAATAAATTAGTTAATGAATAAGGCAATAATAATGACAATGATAGTAGTGACAGCAACAATAGAAACGTGTACATACAATGAAAACAATAACACAACAATAATAGTGGTATACAGCAATAGTGGTGGTATGATTGCAATTATTGTAATAAAGTTTACATAATGTCGTGTGTGTGTGTGTCTTTGTAGGAATGGGGGTGTGTATAGGAGTGTGCGTGGCGTTCTCATAATTACTATGTTAATGGTGTTATAATAGTCTATTGGTGGAGTTTATGTTGTTGATATTGATGACTGATTGAAAACAATATTGAAGTGGTTTATGAATGGTGTCCAGGTTTCCATGAAAGACGGTATGTCATCCTCAAAGTATGCTGTCGTTTTAGAGGTTGAAATGTGATGGATGAGCGAGTTAGACCAGTGTTTGATGTTTATTGACTGTTTTGATTTCCAGTTTTGTAGAATTATTTTCTTGGCGATAGTTAGAGATGTCAACAAACTGTTTTTATATTTAGGTGGTATGGTGAAAGTTGTAATAATGCCAAGTAAACATAGGGATGGGGAGGGAGGAATTCTGCAGCTCAGGATGTCTGTGAGTTTGTGTGTAACTGTGTTCCAAAAACCCTGAACTGGTGAACATTCCCACAGTGCATGTAAATAAGTGTCTGTGACTCCCATGGTGCATTGTGAACAGGTGTCTGTGTCTGTTAGTCCCATTTTGAATTTCTTGTATTGGGTGATGTGTGTCCTGTGGATAACTTTGTATTGGATAAGTTGTAGATTAGTCTTGGATGTCATTGAGAATGTATTTTTGCAAATTTTTGTCCAGAGTTCGTATGTAGGTAGTGTATCTATATCTGTGTTCCATTTGAGTTGTGGTGCATGTATTATATTGTCTGAATGGATAAGTTTGTATAGTTTGGAAATGAGTTTCTTTGGTTTCTTGATATTCTTTATGTTTTCTAATAGTTGAGGGGGATCCAGGGTATTATTAGTTAAATTAATCTTGCTTTGGATAATGGATTTGATTTGTAAGTATTGAAAGCGATTATTGTTGTTGATTTCGAACTGTTCCATAAGTTGTCTAAATGTTATGAATTTATTGTTGTGAAATAAGTGGTGAAGGTGAGTGATGCCTTTTTGTTCCCATGTGCGATAGTGAAGTGGGGTATTATTCATGTGAAAGTCAGGGTTGTGCCAGATGGGGGTGTATTTACAAGGTGCCGTGGAAGAATTGGTTAATTTTAAAGCTTTCCACCAGGCTGTCAGAGTTGTTGAAATGACTGTGTTCTTGAAGCAGTTATGTTTTTTGAGAGTAGTATTCATTGAGGGTATGTCTGCCAAAGAAAGATTTTTGAAGTATGACTGTTCCAAAGAAATCCATGTGTTATTATTGTATGTTTGTCCTGTCCACTTAACTAGATATTGTAGTTGATTTGCCAAGTGATAGTAGATGAAATTTGGTGCTTCGAGGCCGCCTTGTGCTTTGTTTTTTTGTAATGTTGAGAGTTTGATTTTTGCTTTTTTTGTTCTTCCAATAAAAGTGTATCATTAATGAGTCTAGTGTCTGAAACCATTTGTCCGGAGGTGTAGCTGGGATGTTTGCAAATAGGTAATTCAATTTGGGGAGGATTTTCATTTTTACTGATGCTATTCGTCCTATTAGTGAAAGTGGTAAGTTTGTCCATCGTTCAAGGTCGTTTTCTATTGTTTTAAGCAGAGGGTTATGATTAAGTGAGAACAACTCTGACAGCCTGGGGGAAATGTTAATGCCTAAATACTTACTGTTACCTGTGTGCATACCAGGGAATGAATCCTGAGCTGCAGAACTTCCTCCTTCATCTGAGAGAGGGAGTATTGTTGATTTGTTCCAGTTGATAGTGTAGTCTGATATGGATGAGAATGTATTTATAATTTTGAAAGTTTCGTGTAATGATTGCTGTGGTTTTTGTAGGTACAGTAGAATATCATCTGCATATAGGCTGATTTTATGATGTGTGTCCGAGACGTATCCTTGTATGCTGTTATTTTGGCGTATTGCTACTGCAAGCGGTTCAATGAATAAGGCGAACAGCGAGGGAGAGAGCGGGCATCCTTGTCTAGTGCCCCTGTGCAGTGTGAACGAAGGTGAGGTGATACCATTAGTTGTGACTGTGGCTCTAGGTGAGGTATAGAGTGTCTTAATCCAGTGGATAAATGACTCCCCGAAGCCAAATTGATGGAGTGTGTGGAAAAGAAATATCCAGTTTACCTTATCAAAAGCTTTTTCTGCATCTAATGAGGTTATGATTGTCCTGATATTTGATTGTTGAGTGATATTGATGAGGTTGAATAATCTACGAAGGTTGTGTGAAGAGTTTCTATTTTTGATAAATCCTGTCAGGGTGAATTAATAGTGGTGTAACTTTTTCTAGTCGGAGGGCAAGTGCTTTTGTAATGATTTTTAAATCTGTATTAAGTAATGAAAGGGGTCTATAGCTGGTGGGTTGGGTTGGGTCTTTGTCTGGTTTAAGTAATATTGTTATAGCTGCTGTATTCATATGAAGAGGGATTTGAGATGTATTTTTTATTTCAGTCACTGTCCGGTTGAAAAGTGGTGATAGTAAATTCCAAAAGTGCTTATAAAATTCAGGGGGGTATCCGTCGGGACCGGGGGCTTTGTTGTTGGGCATCTGAAGGAGGGCTTTATGGAGATCTTGCAGTGATAATGGTGCATCTAAGAATTCAGCCATATCAGAGGGTAATTGTGGTAGGTTTATGTTTTGGAAAAATGATTTAATTGCTGTTGGATTGGATTCTGTTTCTGATGAATATAAGTTCTTGTAGAACATACGGAATGTGTTATTAATTTCTTGTGGATCATGAGTGATTTGATTTTCAAAGGTCTGTATTGATGGAATTATTGATTTGTCTTTTTTTCTTTGAAGTAAGTTTGCAAGATATTTACCAGATATATTATGTTTTTCAATAAGTTCATATTGGAGTTGTTGCATAATAAAGTTGTTTTTTTTCCTGTAAAATTTTGTCTAGTTGTAGTTGTGTGTTTCTCAATTCAGGTATATGTCCGTTTTCTGTCAATGTTATTATCTTTTGATGTAATTGTTGTTCTAATTCTATTTGTTTTTTCTTTTTGTAGGTTGAATATAAAATAATTTTCCCTCTTAAATATGCTTTACCGGTTTCCCAGAGTGTTATTGCAGTGGTCTCCGGGGAGTCATTCAGTTCCATGAAGGATGCCCACTCCCTCTCTACCATCGTATTGAATGCTGGGTCTTTGAGTAGTGAAAGATTGAAGCGCCATCTCAAGGAAGGTTTGGTGTAGTAATGAAATTGTAGTGTTAGACTGACTGGTGCATGGTCACTAATTGAGATAGGATGAATTGTGGTTTCTTTTATATTAGACAAGAGAATATTGCTTATGAGGATATAGTCAATTCTTGAGGAAGAATGATGTACCGCAGAAGAGTGTGTGTATTGTCTTTTGTGTGGGTGTCACAATCTCCAACTATCGCCAAGTCCAAACTCTGTCATGTATTGTTTTATTGTGTCTGTGGAATGCCAGTGTCTATTATGTCCTGCGATGTGTGAGCGGTCAAGGTTTGAATCCAGTACTGTGTTGAAGTCTCCAGCGATGATTATATTTGAAGCTTCATTTAATTTTGAGAATATACAGTGAAAAAATGAGGGGTCGTCTGTGTTAGGTCCGTATATATTAACTATTGTAAATTTATTGTTGGACATGGTGCCATTGATGATGACATACCGTCCCTCAGGGTCAGTTATTGTCGAGAGATGGTTGAATATAAGTTTGTTGTGTATTAAGATTGATACTCCTCGTTGTCTGCTGTTGTATGTAGATGAATATATACTGTTAAATTCTTTAAATTGTAGTAGATCAAGATCTGAATTTGATAAGTGAGTTTCTTGTAGAAGGAATATGTCTGGTTTTAGTTTATGAAGTTCGCTGAAGAGTTTTTTCCTTTTCGCCTGTGTGCGAATGCCACGCACATTCCAAGTGACGAATGTTAATGTGTTTGGTGTCTGTATGCACATGTGTTTGTGTTAGGTGTGCAAAACCAAGACAGAGCAGACAGTAAATGCATCATTTGAATGAACTGATAACAGGAAAAAAAAAAGTTGAAACTTGAAAATAAGAAGTAGATATAAAATAAACAAAATTGGATAGGGGGTTGAGAAAAAGAAAGAAGAGGCATGGCAGTATATGTATGTCTGCAAGTGAGTGCAAGTGTAGGAGAGAGAGAGAGAATGAATAAAGATAAAAGGGAGAGTCATAGTCCAGAGCCATTGGATAGAGTTATTAACTGGGAGTGAGGAGACTAGTGCAGTTCTATATGTCTAAAGTAGTTAGTTGAGACCTGGGTTATATGAATCAGTTTTGTATATGAGAGAGAGAGAGAGTGAGAGAGCGAGCAAGAGAAAGAGGGAGAGAGTGCGCGTGTGCATGCGTGCGTGTGTGTGTCCGTATGTCTGTGTCTGCGTGCGTGTGCGCGTGTCTGTGTATGCGTGGGGGGAAGAAGGGATGTATGTATGTGTGTCTGTAGGTTCTGTGTGTTGTTGAGTTATGGAGAGGTTACAGTATTGGAAAGTTTAGTAAAGCCAAGGGGTTATTTCTGCATTCCGGTATAGCTGTCCATTTATGTAAAGTTTGTCCGAAACAATGATTGCTTTCTTTCCTTGTTGAATCATGTCCTTGCGAATCGGATAAAGTTTTTGGCGGCGCTGCATTATTTCTTTTGGGTATTGTTCATTCAGTCCATAATTCGTTCCTTTCAGTTGTCTTCCTTGATTCTGTACGTGTTGTTTTTGTTTGTAATGCTCGAATTTGGCCACGATTGGCCGGGGTCGTTTATTGTCCGGTGTGGTGTTTTTTGGTCCCATGCGGTGCACGCGGTGAAATGTGATGGCGTTTACTGTAGCAGCTGGGAGTTTGAGTTGTGTTGTGATGAAATCTTTGACTAGTTTCTCTGCGTCTTCTGTGGGTTGCTCCGGGATGCCGGTAAATACCAGGTTGTCCCTCATGCTGCGTGACTGTAAGTCCAGTATGGTTTCTTTCATTGCTTTATTTTCTGTTGTTATTGTTGTAACCTGTGTAGTGAGTGTGCTGACTGATTTTTTCAATGATTTATTTTCTTCGGTGAGTGTTTGTATCTGTTCCTGACTGAATTCCAGGCTGTGTCGGAGTGCGGAGAATTCTTGGTGCAAAAGTTCGATGAGTGCTATTCTATTGTCCATTGCGGTGAGTTTGGTGTCAATTGAGCTGAGAATGACGGCGATGTCTGCGCAGCATGAGGGGTCGGATGGGTTGTTTGTGTGGGTAGTACCTGAGTCTGGTGTTGAAGCCATACGCAGTCTCTTTTTTTCATTACTGGGAGTGGAGTTGTTGACGGAGTTGGTTGAATCCTGGTTCATATTGATGCACAGTCGGGTGAAACAGTCGTCGATATATTCCTCAAGCGATTCCAGGGTTGTGGGTATATTGCACGAGTTTGGATGGAAAGAGGGAGAGAAAAAGAAAAAATAAAGTTCCAGTAGAAAATAACTTTTCTACTGTTTTGTTTTTGTGTCTCTAGCAGCAGGGCGCCGCCATCTTAGATCTCGCACAGTCTCGTGAGCTCCGCTCAAAGTCTCATGGACGCCACCTTCTTATCTTACATTCTAATATTCTAAACCTGTCTTCTTTGTTCATAAAAATGTAGTCTATTCTTGCATAAGTTAAGTGTGGAGCTGAGTAGAATGTGTAGTCCCTTTCTATTGGATGACATTCTCGCCAGACATCTATAATCCCCAATTCATTTAATGTTGTATTGATATATCGTGACAAATATGTTTTACTGTTTTTCTTAACTTTACTTGAGTCTAAAGTATGATTCAAGACAATGTTCCAATCTCCACAGCATATTAATGTTCCTTCTGTTTCCATAGCCACTATGTCAAATACAGATTTATAAAAGGATTTATCAGATTCAGGAGGAGCATAAACATTCAACAATGTAACCATATATTCTTCTAGTTTCCCCTTAACTAATATAAATCTACCTTCACTGTCTTTTATTTCTTTCAGGCCCTCAAATTTTATATTGTTATGTATTAAGATTGCTACTCCCCGTTTACTACCTCCTTTAAATGAACTATAAAATAGATTTCTATAACCTAGTTTACTTATTTTTTGATGCTCCGTATCAGACAGATGAGTTTCTTGTAGGTAAATGATCTCTGCCTTTTCCTTCTTTAACTTTTTAAGAACCTTGCCCCTTTTAATAGGATTGTTTAAGCCATTCACGTTCAGAGAGACAATCTTCACTTTACTGGTACACATCTTTAACCAAGGA
This sequence comes from Periophthalmus magnuspinnatus, assembly GCF_009829125.3. Taxonomy (NCBI): domain Eukaryota; kingdom Metazoa; phylum Chordata; class Actinopteri; order Gobiiformes; family Gobiidae; genus Periophthalmus; species Periophthalmus magnuspinnatus. The sequence goes on along the minus strand of NC_047129.1, from coordinate 3,755,197 downwards.
AAAAAATACTGAGAGCGTGACCGTAACAACCCAGTGAACCTTATGAACTCTAACTAAAATATTAAAGAACAGTACCCCCTGGTAAAAGTCTGGGCCTATGGGTGACCCTAGTGTCCTGTTGGTAGGGGAGAGGTAAAGCCTCCCACAAAAGAAGGGCCCCTCTGTAGATGTAAGTGTTGGCTCAAAAAGTCTAACTTCCATTCTACTATGTCCAACTACTTTCAATTTCCTCTTGCCAGTATCATTATTTTTTTCGTGGGACGTTTTGTTTAGGTTTTTTTTTATAAAGAGAAGCATACTGCTGGATTTCCACATGCTTGTCTAATTTAGTAGTGTTTATATTGGTAAACGTTTTATTTATTCTTTACTATTTAAATGTATTTATTTGTTTTCCTCCTAGCAGTTACCTCCCGTGATACTCTTATGTTTTATCTCCGAAACTCCTGTAGTCTCTCCCTCGCTCTCCGTCCTGCAGATCTGCTTCGTGTATCCCGTGTGTGCCCACGTTCCCATGACCAGGCCTGTTGAATCCTCCGCTGCACCTCATCTTCTCTCACTGTAGACCCAGTCGTCACATCAAAACTCTGTTTCTTCATTTCTTCAGCTGCATCATGTGGATTTCCATATGTTCTGGTCCCGTTCGTCCAGTAAATTCTTATCTTTGTCTTAGGTGTCTGAAATCTGACCCCGTTTTCTTTTAGCGCTTTCTTTATGCCTCCATAAGCTTTTCGTTTTTGAACCACATCTTGGGCATAATCGCGATCAAAGTATATAGGTTTTCCATCTATTTTCAAACGCTTCTACCAGGCTTTCTTGAGTATCAATTCTTTCGTGTCAAACTGGAGAAAGTTCACAATCATAGACCGTGGTGTCGCTCCGTGTGTCGGTCTTTCACCCAAAGCCCTGTGTGCGCGTTGAATCTTGAGCTGGGTCTCCGCGGGTAAATCCAACTCTCTCCGCAGCAGCTCCTCCACATAGCGGGGGGGTGAGTCTCCCTCCGCGCCCTCTGGTACTCCAAAAATGCGCACGTTGTTTCGCCTTGACCTTCCCTCCAAATCCGTTAGTTTGTCTTTTAACATCTTTTGTTCCTTAAGAAGCATTAGCAAGATTTCTTTAACTTCTAGATTCCACTCCTCGACCTCATGAATGCGCGCCTGCGCGTCCTTTATAGCCGCTTTCTGCTCCTGTAACTCTTTATCATTGTCGGAAATTTCTTGTTTATTTCAGCTCTAAATGCGTCAAATTCTTTTCTGATATCAGCTTTCACTTCTTCTTTAAACGACGCAAATCTGTTTCTTATTTCCTGCTTTAAATCTTCCAATATTGTTACCAGGCCTGGTAGCATCTCCTGCCACGCTGGGGCGTTAGCCGCTCGCGTGTTAGCTTCGGTGCACGCCACATTTTCTTCTCTTTCAACATCTTGTTCCATTGCTTTGTTTCGGAGACTTTTAGTACGACATCCTTCTTTTTTGTTTCCCCCATCCATTCCACCATTTATTTGTTGAATTCAGTTGTCTTAGTTGCTGAGGGGGTGTAATTTGCTATGTACTGGCAAGAGAGCAGAATTAGGCTGCCATCTGTCTCGGCGCCGACCCGGAAGTCCTCTCTAGAAGAATGTGATTTTCCACAGTAAATGATGGTACTTTCTTTTCTATTCCCATGTGTCCTTATATCTGTGTAATTCCTCAGTGGTCCAAGTAGTTTCCTCCTTAGGGGTCTATGGGTGTATACTAGGCTATATGTCTTATATTTGTTCTGATACAGCTCAACATCATTCTAAAGATATTCAGGAAAGGTTTATTTCTGTCCTGTGAAGGGGACTTTTTTAGTATCAATACCTGCTAAAATGAGTATCTAATTTTGATACTAGTTTTAGCATCGATTAATATTTGATTTGGATACTTTTGACGACCTGACTCCAACTTTGACCCCCAGTTATTTTAGTATCTTATCTTTACATGTTAAAATATGAGGCAAAGGAGCTGTGGCAGCAAATGATGGCAGAATGTGAGGCAGAGGGGCTGCCTCACATCTTGAACAAAATGTGTTTGTCATAAATCATTGAAATTTGGTACACATTCTACACATCATAATGAACAAGAAAGCAAATGAAGACATGCCTGTATCTCCAACCCTGCAAGTGGGACATTGTCAGAAAATGTCTCATTGGAACGAATGGAGTAGTAACATATAAAAACTGATTTTGGTGGGAGGGGTGATGTAAGTGGGAAAAAGAGGCAACATCTTCATGGTGATGTATACCCTGTGGTTGCATGGAGTGGCAAAGGCCTTTATCACCCCGTGCAGCTTCATCATCATTGTAACAGATATGGTGTTCAGGGCATTTTGAGAGACCCCACCTTATGTTTAAATCTGTCGTAACGGGTGAGTGTGGCGGACCAAAGGATGCATACTCGGGGAATATTTACAGGATTTATTGTAGAAAATAGGACAATGTACAACCAGTGGGTGATCCGGAGGTGAGCAGATGAGCAGGAACACGGGACACAGGAACAGACCACATGAAGGGATGACAGGAAGACAGGCAGACCAGACGGGCGTAGGGCAGAGCAGGCAGGAGACATCCAGGGCCGGAACACGGAACGCAGGAACAGACAGGAATGCAGGGCCGACAGGAATGCAGGGCCGACAGGAATGCAGGGCCGACAGGAATGCAGGGCCACGACAGGGATGAAGTGAACACAACAATGATCCCGCGCTGAGTCTCCTCTCCCAGCTCCTTTTATGCCCAGCAGGCATGTTGATTGCACTGATGGGCTGCAGGTGCGCGCGGGAGGAGCCAGGAGCCCAGCCCAGATCTGGCAGGTGAGGGAGGGAAGGAGCACGCAGGGAGGAAAACCAGGAGTGGATACTGCGGATCATGACAAAATCGGAGATACATTGTCCTCCTCTCAGAGGCCTTGGCCCTGTTATAACCTTGTGTGTGGCCTCAGGCATGTCTCTAATGAGCTCTGTGACCTGTCCTAATTTTTTTTTTTAAATCATGGCCCAATCCCAGAGGAGAAAGAAAGAGAGAGACAGCAAGAGAGAGCGTCCACAAAGCTCCTGTCTTTTTTGCTCCTGGACGCAGCATCTCAATAAAACAGGTATGATTCATAGATTTACACTTACAGTTTGACAAGATTTGTCAGGGATTAAATGTTGTTGTTGTTGTTGTTGCTGTTAATATTGTAACAAATATAATACATGTGTAACATGTACATGTTCTATCTATGTGTTTAGTTTGATGTAACTCACAGGGACAATACAAATAAAAACATGCAGCTAACTAGAAGAGGGGTTATACTGCAGTCCTTGGATAGGCTGATATAAATATTATCGATAGTGTACTTACTTGTTTGGTTAATGGACAGACATGATACAACATGAATATAAACGCACCAGATTATAGCCAAAGGTTCATGTCCATCTGTTGCCCAAAGAGCTGGCGTCACAAAGGGCTGGGCACACAAAAGGGTCAAACAATAAAATAAATACATTTCATATATACAAGGTCACCTCTGGTGGGGTGTTGCATGGTCCTTTCTGAATTGTCTTTATATTTAATGCACTCCTTTAATGTGTTGCTGACGTCATTTCCGGGTGAGTGCATTCTGTTTTGCGAGTTGTATATCTAGCGTATCTAGCGTCTCTCTTCTGAAATTGTTAATCCACGAATCTTTACAGTTTTAAAAAGCAGTTTCTAACATCTACACTAGTGCCTGAGTACTTCGCTAAACCACCGAAGTTTCATTCAGCACCTATTTCTCCGCACTTCGTGGATTAAGCCCCTCTATCTCGCGGTTCAGCCTGAACTAGCCTAGCCGACTAGCATCATGGCTAAACCTTCCTCCTCTTCTCTCGCTTTTCCCTGCCCTGGTTGCCATATGTGGAGTGATGACCCTGGCTTATTTGATGATGATAGGGACAGTTGCGTTAAGTGTAGTGGCAGTCCTGCAGGCCAGGGTCTCAGAGTTAGAAATGCGGATCCGCTCATTGGAGGCTCTGACCCCGAGTTACAGTCAGGTAGCAGCAGTAGGGACCGCGGACCGCAGTAGCTTTAGCGTAACTAGTGAGACTAGCCCCCCAGCGCTACCCGTGCAGCCAGGATCAGACCAGGACAGGTTTGTGACAGTTAGAAGAAAGCATAGGACAGGCCAGGGACACAGGGCTGAGAATAGGACTGTAGCAGACCAGGGACATAGGGTTGAGAGTAGAGAGCTCCCCGTCCAGAACAGGTTTGCTCCCCTGAGCTGGACCCGGGACACTTTAGTCATAGGGAGCTCCATAGTCAGGGACGTGGAACTGCCTGCAGCTTCCACGTGGAGGATCCTGGAGGCAGACTGGGTGACCTCGAGGGGAATCTTAGGCTTTTAAAGAAAAGTAAGAATAGGTACCGCCGGATCATTATACACGCGGGGGTAACGATACTCGCCGCGGTCAGTCAGAGGTGGTTAAGTTACAGATAGCTGCAGTCTGTGAATTGGCTAAGTCAATGTCGGAGTCCGTGTACTTCTCTGGCCCCCTCCCAACCTACACCAATTGTGAAATGTACAGCCGCTTTTCAGCAGCCAACCAGTGGTTGACCAATTGGTGCCCGCAGAATGGTGTCGTCTTCATAGATAATTGGAGGGCATTTGAGGGGAAGCCTAGGCTTATACATAGAGACGGCATCCATCCCACGCAGGCTGGCTCCGCCCTGTTAGCTCAGAATATGATTGCTAGTCTAGATTGACCAGGTAAGACTAGCACGCAGAATAGCTCAGGGAAGCACAGTGATAGTGACGTTAGGGAGCAGTTTAGACCAGTGAAGCACAGCTTAGTCAGAGGGAACAGCTCCAAACAGACAGAGACTGTGTGCCCCACGTACAAAAAGCACAAAAAAAACACCTCTAAACTCTGACAAGGAAGCTGTCAGATCTCATAACTTAATAAAAATAAATAAATGTGCCGCAAATAAACAAAATGATAAGTGTGTAAAATGTGGACTTCTAAACATCAGGTCTCTTTCCTCCAAATCTCTTTTAATAAATGAACTAATTGGCGACCTTAATATTAATCTGTTAGCCCTAACTGAAACATGGCTTCGGGAAAATGACTATGTTAGACTAAACGAATCTACACCATCAAGTCACATGAACTTTCAGAGTGCCCGGAGCACAGGTCGAGGTGGTGGTGTGGCCGTCATCTCTCATTCCAGTCTAATTCTCAGCCCCAAACCTAAATATACTTACCTCTCCTTTGAAAGCCTCGCACTCTCCATTACGTGCCCCAATTGGAAAAACCAAAAAGCTGTTATATTTATAATAATTTATCGACCTCCTGGTCCATATGCCGACTTCCTGAAAGAGTTTTCTGATTTAATTTCAAGTTTAGTCTTGAATTGGGAAAGGATTGTTATAGTTGGAGATTTCAACATACATGTTGATAATGGCAGTGATTGCCTCAGTAATGCTTTTGGCGCGCTCCTGGATGGGATCGTTTTCACCCAGAGTGTGAATAAGCCGACTCACTGTCACAATCACACTCTAGATCTCGTTCTAACCTACGGTATTGAGATTAATGATCTAATTGTCCTCCCTCAAAACCCTATACTCTCTGACCATTTCTTAATTACCTTTCAATTTATACTAAAAGACTATCCAGTCCCACAGAAAAAAACTATAATGAAAAGAACATTATCAGATAAATCGTTTACAGAGTTTAAAGAAATTATTGAGCCATTACTGAAAGATATGTCATGTGACAATGACAATAATTTTAATCCAATTGTCACTGATCAATTGGTTGACAGAACAATGCTCACCTTAAAATCTGCTCTCGATGTTGTAGCTCCGCTAAAACAGAAAAGCATTAAACCAAGACCTCCGGCTCCATGGTACACGTTACAGCTCAGGACACTCAAACAACATGTAAGACGCACAGAGAAGCTTTGGCGCCGCTCGCGCTCTGAGCAGTCTCTGAAGGCATGGAAGCTCTGCCTGCTCACTTATAAGGCCGCTCTGCGGAAAGCCCGAACTAGATACTATTCAAATCTAATGGAAGTAAACAAAAATAACCCCAGATTTCTGTTCAGCACTGTAGCCAGACTGACAAACTTCCACACTGCTAATGAGTCTCTTATCCCCTCGAACATTAGTTGTGATGACTTTCTTCACTTCTTCGATTACAAAATTACAACCATTAGAGACAAAATCAACAAAGCTACTCCAAAAATCAGCTCTGAGCTAATCCAGTCTGTAATGCCAATATCCCACATGGATCCTCTAATAAAATTAGATAAATTTACTCCTGTTGATGAGGTGGAGATTACCTCAGCCATCATGTCATCCAAACCATCAACCTGTATGCTCGACCCTATTCCAATCAGACTCCTCAAAGAAGCCCTCCCCCTAATAATAGATTCCATCCATAACATAATAAATATGTTGTTAGAAAATGGCTATGTTCCTCAGTCCTTTAAGTATGCTGTAATTAAACCCCTTTTGAAAAAACCTAACCTAAATCCTAATGAACTAGTCAACTATAGACCTATCTCTAATCTTCCCTTCCTCTCAAAAATTCTAGAACGAGTGGTGGTGAAACAGCTCTGCCGCCACCTGCAGGACAATAATATATTTGAAAAATTTCAATCTGGATTCAGAGCTCACCACAGCACAGAGACTGCACTGCTTAAAGTAACAAATGATTTACTACTAGCTGCTGATAACGGGCTGGCTTCAGTCCTGGTCCTACTGGACCTCAGTGCAGCGTTTGACACCATTGATCACAATATTCTACTGCAGAGGTTAGAATGTGACATTGGAATCAGAGGGACCGCCCTCAAATGGTTTAAATCCTATCTATCAGATAGGTACCAGTTTGTTAGTATAAACCAGAGCACCTCTCCCTGTTCTAAAGTAGCTTGTGGTGTTCCACAAGGACCTGTGCTTGGTCCAATCCTATTTACTCTGTATATATTGCCATTGGGTAACATTATCAGAAAACATGGCATTAATTTTCACTGCTATGCTGATGACACTCAGCTGTACTTATCAATGAAACCAAATCAGACTGATCAAATAGATAAACTCAGTGTCTGTGTGAAGGACATCAAAACCTGGATGACCTTGAATTACCTGCTCTTAAATCCTGAAAAAACAGAGGTCATTGTTGTTGGTCCCAAAGGTCAAAGAGATTCTCTGTCGGACCAGATAATCTCACTCGACAATGTGAGTATAGCTTCTAGCCCTACTGTAAAAAATCTTGGAGTCCTATTTGATCAAAATCTCTCATTCACAGCCCATATAAACCTATCTTGTAAAACCGCATACTTTCACCTGCGAAATATAACTAAAATTAGAAATATTTTACCTAAAAACGATGCTGAAAAACTCATCCACGCATTTGTTACTTCCAGACTTGATTACTGTAATTCTCTGCTCGCCGCCTGCCCCAAAAGTACTATAAGGAGCCTCCAGTTGGTCCAAAATGCAGCGGCCAGAGTCCTAACAGGAACTAAAAGAAGAGACCACATCAGTCCTGTACTAAAATATCTGCACTGGCTTCCTGTCGAGCTTAGAATCAAATTCAAAGTCCTCCTCCTGACATACAAAGCCCTAAACGGTATGGCCCCATCCTATCTGCAAGATGCTATTGTCCCGTACCAGCCAAACAGAGCACTCCGCTCTCAGAATGCAGGACTATTAGTGGTTCCTAGAGTGTCCAAAAGTACAGTGGGAGGGAGAGCATTCAGTTACCAAGCTCCTGTGCTATGGAATCAACTCCCTGCTGATGTTAAACAGGCCCCCACAGTCTCTGTATTTAAGACCAGGCTTAAAACCTTCCTCTTCGGTATAGCATATGACCAGGTTACATAGTGAGGGAGTTAGGGACATTAAAACCCGGGATAAGACAGGCTGCAGTAGGAAATAACTAGCTGGGGGAAGTATGGCAACCTGAGCACTATCCTCTGCTTTGTCCTATTTTCTCATCAGCAATGCTATTCACATGTTGTCCCCTGTCCCACTCCCCCTGTGGAGTGTATCTCTTTCAGATGCCCCGATGACAGCTGGACCCACCTGGCCCTCCTCCTCGCCCGGCTCTCCTCTTCCTCGTCTGGTCTTCCTCCTCCTCGCCTGGCCGATTTTTCTTGTTTTGTCTGATTTTTCCTGTTGTTTTGTTTTTGTGTGTAGGCAGCACGGTGGCTGAGTGGCTCATGCCTCACAGCAAGAGGGTTTGGTTCGATCCCCGGGTCGCCCATGCCTTTCTGTGTGGAGTTTTGCATGTTTCTCCCCGTGCCTGGATGGGTTTCCTCCGGGTACTCCGGTTTCCCCCATCAACCAAAACATGAACGCCCTTCGAGACAACTGTTGTTGTGACTTTGGGCGTTACAAAAATAAATGAATTGAATTGAATTAATGGTGGTGCAAGGGAGTAAAGACCTTGTAAATCAGACAAGCTCTTTTACCATGTTGTTAAATCCAGTAGTTTACAAGTAAATTAATCCAATCACTTGTCCACTCCTCTATCCACATACAATTATCGTGCTATTGTCATACTATTATCACACATTTGCATATGTTTGACACATATTTACACGCATTTACATATAATTTACATATATTCACAAACAGGTGTTGCATTCATACAGGGCGGTTTAATGTGTCAATGATATTGTATGTAATACAACGAGTTCTTGGTCTTGTCACTAATAAAAATGATCAGGTTCAGCATTTGTGAATTTACCTTTTGGGTATTTCATTGTCAAGTGCAATGTAAACAATAGGAAAATGTGACCCCATCTGGGAATATGACATCATCATATTCTAGGACCTGACACAGCCAATGAGAGAATCAGATCAGATATGGTCTAATAAATCAATAGTAGAAACTGACCACGTTATGATTTTTATTGAGTAGAAAGTTGAACTTAATATAAAAATAGAAATATAAAATATAAATATGAATAGCCAAAAAAAAAACAGGTGAGCTGATTTGGGTTGTTAAACAAGTCCTTCTCAAATAACATTAGCCAACAGTTGTTTTCAGTTAGTCACTCTCATCTTTTGGTTGAAAATCAAACTCCTAAACAGGACCATGAATACTCAGATTGGTCACAAGCTCCTAAAAATGTGTTCTTTAAATCAATTTTGTATTTTTTACTGAGTTTTCAGACAAAAAAAAAAAAAATCTAAAAACTTATTTCACAGTGTCACCATGGTAACATTCATCTATAGAGATGTGTGTGAGACAGGATGGTATGTGAGGGTTAGGGTTGTGCATGAAAGTTTGGGTTGAATGTGAAAGTCAGGGTTGTGTGTCTGTAAGTTAGGGTTGTGTATGTAAGTTAGGGTTGTGTGTGTGGGTTAGGGTTGGGTGTGTGGGTTAGGGATGTGAGTGTGAGTTAGGGTTGTGTGTGAGGGTTGGTTATGAGGGCTAAGGTTGGGTGAGAGGTGTAGGGTTGTATGGGTTTGGGTTGGGTGTGAGGGCTAGAGTTGGGTGTGAGAGTTGGGTGTGTGGGTTAGGGTTGTGTGTGAAGGTTAGGGTTGGGTGTGTGGGTTAGTGTTGTGTGTGAGGGTTAGGGTTGGGTGTGAGGGCTAGGGTTGTGTGGGTTAGGGTTGGGTGTGTGGGTTTGGGGGTCGGTGTGTGGGCTAGGATTGTGTATGGGTGTGGGTTGGGTGTGTGAGTTTGGGTTGTGTGTGAAGGTTTGGATTGGGTGTGTGGGTTGGGGTTGGGTGTGTGGATTAGGGTTGTGTGAGGGCTAGGGTTGTGTATGTGAGTAAGGGTTCTCTGGAGGATGTTCAAACAGCAATAAACAGCTGTAATGCTGCTTTTACACCGCTAGGGTTATTTATTAATTCATTTGAAAATAATTTCATTTAAATCCTTCTGTTGTCCCTTAGGTCTTCTCATCATTTAGTTTCCTGCCTTCTCTCTCCTCATCTCCCTCCTTGTTTTCTTGTCTCCTTTCTCCTCATCTCCTACTTACTCTTCTCCACTCTCCTTGTCTCTTCCCTCCTCATCTTGTCTCCTCGTCTTCTCCTGCCTTCTTTCCTTGTCATGGCGGTGTCTTTGTGGCGGCGCTCACTGGAGGAAGTGTCTCTACGGCGACGGCAGCAGGCAGAGTGTGAGCGTGCTCAGGAAGCACTGTCCCGTGTTACTTCCTGCTTCCAGCAGCTGGCCTCATCATTGGGGAGCTCAGCTGACGGCAGCTTCCTGCGAGAAGAGCTGCACGAGACGCACTCACTCGCCCACCGCATCAGCCAAGGTCCAAACCCTCACTGCATCGGTCAACACTACCCCTAAACCCTAACAGCATGAACCCAAACTCCTCTTGCTACGCTCCCAGCTGCTATTGCTAGGGCCTTCAGACCATTCATCTCTCGTATTCTAACATTTCTGACCTGGCACTCCACAGATCCCAACTAACTATGACACTGTATCATATTGTACATAGGTGTGTAAAAAAAAAAAAAAAAAAAAAAAAAAAGTTTTGTTGAAAATAGTGTGCTTCTTGTGTTTTAGTGTGGGAAAAAAAAAAAAAAAATCTGTAGTTTTGTTGTAAATAGTGTGATTCTTGTGTTTTAGTGTGAAACAAAACAAAAAACATAAATAAAATGTTAGGGATCAGATATTTTGTTTTCTGCTCCCCCTCTTCTTGTGTTTGTTCCTACAGAGCTACAGAGGTGGTGACGAGGGCTCCTCCTGCAGTAGACCAGACCAAGCTCCCCCATGCAGAGTTGGAGAAAGATGGATGCAAATAGACCAGTGCCACCCCCCAAAACAAAAACAAAAAAAAGAAAGAAATATAAATCAACTTACAACAAAAGTTACTTTAATAACATTATTTTAATAACAGAAAATATGTAAAATGCATACATTACCCTGAAATTCATAAAAATGTAATCCTCATTTAAACTATAGATATTTTTTAACCAACTGATCACTGATACTGAAAAAATAAAATATAATAAAATGAAATAAATATCAAAATAATACATTAAAATGACCTAAATATCAAAATAATACATTAAAATGAAATAAATATCAAATTAATACATTAAAATGAAATAAAAATCAATAAACTTGATAGTGGGCCCCACTATTTGAGAAGCACTGAGCTAAATTACCATGCCTTTTGCTACCCCCTCCCAAAGGTGTTCAAAAGAATATGTTCCAATGATTCACTAACCAAGCTTAAGACAACAAACAAATTCATCTTTTAAACTAAATTCTTAAAACTGTTTTTGCTGTTTTTGTGAGTTTTGCCAAATGCCAATTGAGAGAATAAATAAAGATACTTAAAATAAAGTTCACAGTTTTTGTTCTTTGTGTTCAATGCACTTTGTTCAACAAAGTATATATGTGAAACATATAGAAAAGTATATATGTGAAACATATAGAAAAGTTACAAACTACATTAACTTCCATTACCTGGTTTTCCTGATTTAGGGGTCACTATTGTATCATTTGTGTACACTGCACATAGGACCTTTATGTGTGGAGTTTGCATGTTTCTCCCCGTGTCTTGGTGGGTTTCAATGAGCAACACACTAAACTTTGAGGTGAGAGAATTTTCTTCTTCAAAATGATAAGTGACCAATGAGCAACTTTGATTTATGCATGACTGAAATAAACAAATCTGATTGCACAGTAGCCTACTATCTGGCTCGAGGCACGACGAGGGAGTGGTGCCCAGACCAATACCCTGTTTAAAAATACAGAGGTATATAGTGTAGATTTATCCAGGTGACTAGTTAATAGTAATTCCATAGTTTGCACAACACCTTTGAGGTCATCACCCACTACTCTGGCATGTGTCCTCTGTTTGGTTAGAAGGTGGTTAATTTACCAAGGATACACATGTTACATTACCCATAATACAGAAAAATAATTTAGAAGAAAAAAGAGGCATGGGGATATATATTGCCTTTGAATATATTTAAGTTTGATTAAATAGGCTAAAAACTAAAACAAGGTGAGGTAAATAGGAAAAAGAAAATCTTGAATTTTGCTATATCAATTTGAAACCTGTTTACTTAGCCTACATAATTACACATTTTTCATCAGTTAATATTTTCCCATAAAATATATAGGCTACATAAATAATCCCAATAATCCTAAATAAAAAATAAAAAAGGTCCCGATTTGTAAAAATGTATCCCTTTATTTTGCTGACATAGGCCTATTAGGGTGTTTTGGATATTTTTAGAAATTGTTTAAAAAAAAAAAATTGCCTGGGATCCAGAAGACACACTTCCCAATCCTTCATGAAGATGTGACTCAACACCGGTGAGTCTCCGTTTTCAGATGGGCATGGATGACAGGTGGACAAGACACGCGCTTGCATGGAAGGGCACTTACATCACTTCCGGCGCGACAAGGCCTGTCCCATTTCATGCACCCGATGAATGCAGCCGACAAATGTCCCCTGCATTTCCATGGACATTGGCCATGAACAAAGCGTGCGTCCGAGCAGACTTTGGGCACTGCTATATCCCATCATGCACCACACGTGTCTTCTTCTACGGGAGAAACAATGTATATTTTCTTAAAGTTATGTAATACTAGCTACAATTGGGAAGAAAACACATATGCCGTTATATTTGCCTATTGATATTCAAAGGGAAAGTTTAATTCCTTACTTCTTTCAATATAAACAGAAATAAACACCTGCGACAACACCTTGACTCTTCCTCTATGAAATAATAAAGAATTAAAAGTAAAACTGTAATTATTTCAGTGTCCACATGTTTTGGTCATGAGTCAACAACCGTCATGGTTGCTAGGCGACATAACGTAATCGACGTAACGTAAGTGCACAGACAGGCCGTGTCCGAATTCGTCAAATGCATACTCTTCCAAGTACTCTTCGAAATACCCGGCCGAAAATGTGTACTCCTCAGTGTAGCTAGCTCTTGCTGAAATGGGACAGGCCTACAACACGGACCATACTACCTCCACTGTCTTTGGCCGTGTCCCAAATCGCCAAATGCACCGTTCAAAGTTAGGGCATGGATTCCCTAAATGAAAATGAAAAAAATGATAAAAAGGCTTAACTTTGAATGAATAAATAGTTTATCAAAACCATTCACTCCCAGTAACCACTTAATTAAGGGGTCAGAGTTAAGAGTTAGGAGCATTAACTAAGAAGTTTCTAAGCCTGAATCATCAAGCCTTTGTTCATGCTTTATTAAGGCATAAATATGTGTAGTCATTATAAAGTATTACTGAAAAGTCTTATCAATCATATACTGCACATCATTAGTATAACATCCTGCCAAGATTTGAGTTTGGCAGGATTCAGCCACAGTCCTATAGTCCTCCATATGGATCCTAAATGTGCAATAACTTCAGTTACAAAACACATTATTTCTCATTATGTCATTATTTCCTCTAATTTCTCAGAATACCTTCTCACTGTGTTGAGTCATGCGCTAACATTCAGGACTCCCTCTGGTGGTTCACTGCACTGTGTGGATGATACCATGGATTGCTCCATCTGAGAGACATCTCTCTGAAAAGTGAACAACAGTTATGGTAATAAATAAAAATATTACTTTACAATTGCTTGTTGACTCCAGCCTCAGTCTGGATCACATTTTTTGGCATATATATAGTAAGACATTTCATGATGAAACAGGCTCAATAATAAACGTGTCATCAGTGCTGTTGAACTGAAGGGTCAGCCTATCTGTCCTCAGTCAGTTCGTGCACAAATACGACATGTGTCGACTCTCAGCTTATACAGTGACCCACCTGCCGATCAAAGCCCTTTTTATGGAACTGAGAGGAAGTCATTAAGTGTACATTCACACTCCGCCAATGAGACAAATCCACAAATACTAGCCTACAGAAATGCCATTTGGTTTAGGGCCTTCTTTCAATGAACAACCGTCAAAACAGAGGATTTTTTGTACAAATATGCTGTGGAAAGAAGCAAGTACAATGTTTTATCATGTAAACATTATATACAGTTAAAATTCAATTTAAACAAGAGAAACAGGGAGTTTCCCACCTGCCGACAAGTAAGTGGACAAATCAAAATTTCCACAAGTTATAAGTCATTATAAAGTAAAAGTACAGTCTCCACAGAAACTGTTTATAGGAACATAACATACATTATAATACGTTATTTGTATACTACTTGTATACTAATTGTACAATAGCCTATATTCCGAAAACACTTAAACAGGAGAAGTAAGAGTGTCCCACCAGTCGACAAGTTAGTGGGCAAACCCAAATCTCCACATCCTATTAGAAAGTATTAGAAAGTGTACTGATAATAATTTAGTCTGCCATTGCACTTTCTGTTCCTGGTGAGTTGAGACACCTGTATACTGCACTGTATACAGTACAAGTAACAGTTTTTGTTTGTTTGTTTTTTGAAAAGTGACACGTGGAACAAATTCATTGACTAAACAAAAACTGCAAGTAATGTAGCCTACATAACTTATTTCCAAAATAATATAGGTTATCGATTAACTTTATATTCTCATAATGTCAAAATAAATTTAAAAATTCATTTTTTACATTTATGAACTTTTTTTTTGTTTTTTTTTAACAGAGAAAGGAAACATTTAATGGCATTAACAAACATAATGATATAGACAGATGTGTGACTAGTTGTTGTCAAAATGAGAGAGCAAATTAAAAAAGAGAGCAACTAAGATAAGCCTCTAAAGTTGACACACACTCATACACACAATGGGTAAGAGAGAGAGAGAGAGAGAGAGAGAGAGAGGTAAGGGGGGGTGGAAGACCCCAGCCTCTAAAATTGACACACACACACACACACACACACACACACACACACACACACACACACACACACACACACACACACAATGGGTAAGAGAGAGAGAGATGGGGGGGGGGTGGAAGACCCCAGGCTCTAAAATTGACACACACACACACACAATGGGTAAGAGAGAGAGAGAGAGAGAGGTAAGGGGGGGTGGAAGACCCCAGCCTCTAAAATTGACACACACACACACACCCCTACACACTCACACACACACACACACACACACACAATGGGTAAGAGAGAGAGAGAGGTGAGGGGTGGGGGGTGGCGAGAGGTGTAGTGGGGTGGACACATATACACACACATATATACACACGCATACACAACACACACATACACACACATATATACACATCTACATACAGATGCGTACAGACTCTCTACTCCCCACGGACCAGAGTGGTCCAATAATTGGGTCCTCCGGAGCTTTGGTCAAACTGTATATAGGGCCGCTACATGACGAATGCGCAGCGTAGGTGGACAATGCGAGTCATCAGTCGTAATTGTTGAATTGTAAAATATAGAAAAAATATATCATTTATTTATTTATTTTTTATTTATTTATTTTTTTAGCCAAATTTGTATAAAAATCCATCTCAAAGGAATAAATCTAACGCACGCAAGCACGCACACAAACAAAAAAAAAACAAAAAACAGAATGTCTCACTACTAAGCATCCCGTGCGGCGGCGGCGGCAGCAGCAGCAGCAGCTAGGTTGACGATGAAATTAAATTAAAACAAAACAAAAAACCATCAAGAACAAATACATAAAAGTAAAAGAAATCCCTCCAACTCAGAGCGGTCATGTCCCGCACGAGACGCGGGCTAGAATTTACACCTCGGTACGCGACAGGCTCCTCGGAGCCCGAGCTCTCGGGACACGCCAGCGGGACACGGGTCTGGATCGAGGGCCTCCGGTCCCGCGAACTTCCTCCTCCTCCTCCTCCTCCTCCTCCTCCTTGTCGTCTTCCTCCTCATTCTCCTCGGCACGATACAGACTCAACCAAGGCCCCCGTGGCCCCCGTGGCCTTCGCGGCTTTCGTGTCGGGGTCTCGCTGCGGTTACCATGGACTTGGATCGAGGGGGAGACCACAACTACTGCAAGCACCGTTCTGATGATGATGATGATGAAGATTCTCATTCTCCTGAAGTTGCCCATCACGGCTTAGACCACAATTATTACAAGCACCGTTCTGATGACGATGATGGCGACGCTGACGGTGGGGGTGATGAAGATGATGAAGATGAAGAAGAAGATAATGGTGAAGAAGATGAAGTACAAGTAGAAGAAGAAGAAGAAGAAGTAGTACAAATGTTCTCAAAACACGAGGACATCGCGTGGAACTCGAAGCCACCTCCGCGGACGTCGCTCAGGGGCCCTCAGTTGATCGCGGTCTCAGAACGAGTCCCGCGAGGCGGACTGACCGCCGCGGCCCGCGAGGCCTCCAGGGACGTGTTATCCACTTTCCTGGCATACTTCCCCCCCGAGCTAGAGGACATAGTGATCGAGATGACCAACCTGGAAGGGGTCAGGAGGATGACACGGCGGCGGCGAGATGGAGAGAAGGAGGAGGATGAAGAAGAAGGCGGTGGCGGAGGAGGAGGAGCAGAGCCGGAGGAGAGAAGCCCGTGGAAGCCCGTGGATCACACCGAGTTACGCGCCTACGTGGGGCTGCTGATCCTGGCCAGAGTCTACAGGTCGAGAGGCGAGGCCTGCGAGAGCCTCTGGGACCCGGAGAGTGGGCGTGGCGTATTCCACCATGCCTCTGAAGACCTTCAGATCCTACTCCAGCGTCTTGCGCTTCGACGATCGCGAGACCAGAGAGGCGAGACGCGCAGCGTCGTCTTCTTCTTCTTCTTCCGGAGACAAACTGGCACCCGTCAGGAAACTGTGGGACGCTTGGTGCGAGCGGCTGCCGCTCCTGTACGATCCCGGACCGGAGGTCACCGTGGACGGGAGGCTGGTTCCCTTTAAAGGTAGTAAAGAAGGAAAAAAAAAGAAAAAAAAGAAAAAGAGAAAGAAAAAAATGAACGAAAGAAAGAATCAATCAATAAATCAATCAATCAATCAATTTAAAAAAAAGGAGGGAGAGCGTGAGGAGGAGGAGGAAAGGCACCTGTCTCTCTATCTGAGACAGAAAGAGGAGACACACACACAGAGAGAAAGAGAGAGAGAGAGAGAGAGAGAGAGAGAGAGAGAGAGAGAGAGAGAGAGAGAGATTGTACCAAAGGATCAGTTTGCAGCTTTCCACCCATAACAACAATAATAATAGTCATTTTTTTTTTTTTACACACACAAAATATTCCAGGCCGTTGCGCCTTCCGCCAGTACATGCCCTCCAAACCCGCAAAATACGGCATCAAGCTGTGGGTCGCGTGCGACGCGCGGTCCAGTTACGCGTGGAAAATGCAGGTGTACACCGGTAAAGCTCGGAAGGATGGCCCCGCGGAGAAGAACCTGGCCGCGCGGGTCGCGCTGGACCTCACCGAGGGACTGGGACCGGGCCGCACCGTGACGTGCGACAACTTTTTCACCTTGTTCCAGCTCGCCCGGAGGCTGTTCTTCGAGAGGGGACTCACCCTATTGGGGATGCTGCGCGCCAACAGGACGGAGGTCCCGCGCGAACTGGCCTACCCGCCTACTACCCGGGGGAACGGCAGACGGGTTGGGTCCTTCGCGTACGCGTTCGCCGCCGGGGAGGGGGGAGGCCCCTCGGTCGCCCTTATCTCCTATATGGCCAAAAAGAACAGGAACGTGCTGATCCTCACCACGGCGCCGCAGCACCTGCTGCTCGGAGAGCCGGGAGAAGCGAGAGAGGGAGCTGGAGGAAGAGGAGCGGGAGGAGGAGGAGAGGGAGCAGGAGGAAGAGGAGGTGGACGAAGCCGAGAAAGAGACCGCTGTATCGGTGACGGCAACGAAGACCAACAACAACACAAACCTGCCGCTCTGCTCCATTACAATCGTACCAAGGGAGGAGTGGACAACCTGAATAAAGTCAGGGGTACGTACAGCTGCAGGAGAAAAACGTGCCGCTGGCCCATGGTCATGTTTCACAACATGATCGACGTGTCCGCGTACAACGCGTTCGTTCTCTGGAGAGAGCTGAATCCGACGTGGATGCAAACGCAACAGACGCAGACTGTTCTTGGAGCAGCTGGGCAGGGCGCTCGTGGGCCCTAGCGTAATCAGGAGGAGTACGGGCAGAGGGGAGAGGGGCCGCAGCGGCGGTGGCGGAGGAGGACCCCGGGACCGCGGCGATGGAGATGAGCAGGACAGAGATGAGGAGGAGGAGGAGGAGGATGGAGAGGACGAACCCGGGACGTATCCGCGTCCAAAATCGCGACGCGCGCCTGTTCTGGCGAAAAGGAAGAGGTGTCGAACGTGCCCCAGAAGCAAGGACATTAAAACCACAAACGTGTGCCGAGGGTGCGGTGTGCACGTGTGTGGAAAGTGCGCTCTATCCTTCTGCCCCGCTTGCGCCCCGGTCTGAATTTATTTTATTTATTCATTTATTTTGATTTTTTTTTTTTCTTTTTACATTTTATTATTATTATTTAATAATAATAATAAACCACCGCTCGCCGCTCAGGGGGTCTCTAGGACCCCCCCACCACCGCTTGCCGCTCAGGGGGTCTCTAGGACCCCCCCACCACCGCTTGCCGCTCAGGGGGTCTCTAGGACCCCCCCCCTCACCACACCACCGCTCGTGGGGGTCTCCTGGACCCCCCACCACACCGCCGCTCGCGGGGGTCTCCTGGACCCCCATACCACCGCTCGCCGCTCGCGGGGGTCTCCTGGACCCCCCCACCACACCACCGCTCGTGGGGGTCTCTATGACCCCCCCACACACCACCGCTCGCCGCTCAGGGGGTCTCCTGGACCCCCCCACCACACCACCGCTCGCGGGGGTCTCCTGGACCCCCCCACACACCACCGCTCGCCGCTCAGGGGGTCTCCTGGACCCCCCCACCACACCACCCCTCGTGGGGGTCTCTATGACCCCCCCAAACACCACCCCTTGCCGCTCAGGGGGTCTCCGGGACCCCCCCACCACACCACCGCTTGCCCCTCGTGGGGGTCTCCTGGACCCCCCCACACACCACCGCTCGCCGCTCAGGGGGTCTCCTGGACCCCCCCACCACACCACCGCTCACGGGGGTCTCTAGGACCTCCCCCACACATCGCCGCTCGCCGCTCAGTGGGGGTCTCCTGGACCCCCCCACCACACTGCCGCTTGCGGGGGTCTCCTGGACCCCCCCACACCACCGCTCGCCGCTGGGGGGGGGGTCTCTAGGACCCCCGTCACGGCTCTTCTCCGTTTATTTATTTATTATTTATTTTTGTGAACAGGCTGTCCTCCCCCCCCCACCCTGGGGGTCGCATACTACGACCCCCAGGGTCGTAGTATGCTGCGACTCGGGGTCCCGGTGACCCCCCTTGGGGAGCACAAGGGTTATAAACTAAACTAAAGAAAGCTATTTTCTTTCCCTTAAGTTAGGTTTTTGGAGATGCTTGTCATTGGTTCCAAGACACTTTATCCATGAAAACAGCAGGTAATGATGTATTTTTAATTTAAATGATTTTGGCCTATCAAGTGAGAAACTTTGAACTCTACTGTAGTCTACATGTGCACAAACCATGTTGTTCAGGCTAATATGGTTTAACACGACTTGATGATTTTTAAAATTATTATTATTGTTGTTATTATTATTTATTTATGTATATATGTACATACGTATTTATTCATTTATTTCTACATTAGGAGACGTCATGCGTGAGCCTCTGGCGGTCACGTGACGTTTACATTTGAATTGTCATAGTTAAATACAATATCGAACCGCCCTGACCTTCGGGGCACGGTGGCCGAGCGGTCTAAGCAGGTGTAATGTGCCTATGATTGTTCATTTTTGCTCATTACGTATTAAAAAAAACAAAAACAGCATGCAATGTTAAAGTTAACAAAGTTTACCATAAAAATGTAGCAAACTAACCATGTTGATACTTTATTTGAAACTCCAAATGTATAAATCCCAAACTAGACACCGCAGACATCTTTTTTTTTTTTTTTTTTCGTTTCACAAAAATATGCCCGCTTTTGATAGGAGGCCTACAGTATTTCAAAATGCTGTTTGTACAACAATAGTTGGTTTTGTTGATAATTATTGGTCATTTCAAATGTAAATGAAAACTGAGTAGATGTTTTTACGCCTAAAATTGTGAGATTGAGTAATAAGTATATCTTTTGTAGGTCCTGATGCAGGTGAAAGGTCAACTCCATCTTGTCTGGCGTTGGTTCATGTATTGCAGCTTTAATCAAGGGACGGTGAATTTTCTGGAAGAAAAAAATGAGCATTTCATAAGCAAGACATCTAAAAATGGCATTCAAAGTTAAAGAAGCACCTAGCATAGGCAAGACCTGTTATTTTATTTTTACTGCAGATGCTGACTGCTTGTTAGTCTCAGTTAGCATTTGAGAGTGATACTTATAATGTAAAAAGCTTTATAAAATCAAGTGCAACAAACAGGCCATTTGTTACAAAAGAAACAGCACTTTACACCCTTCACTATATGCATTTTAAATTGCACTTACACTTTAATAGCACACAGCACTTTGAACATTATTTGCACTTTAACAAATAAGACAATTGCACGCAAAGGATTTTAAAATGCTTATTTAACTTGTCTGTCCTTTTACCCAATTTTAGATCTGGAGTCACAATGGCACTTTAATTGAAGCTGTGTCCTGGAGGGAAAAGAAGACACATTTAAAGTTAAGAGATAATGATTGATTCAATTGGATATGTGCAATATTATAGTGCAATACTTGTTTAGGAATGTTTTTAAGTGTTTGTGTGTGTGGTGTAAGTTGCAATGTTTTAGTGAATAGTGTTTTAAGGATGTTTAACTTATCTCCTGTGTCCAGGTGTCAAAGGGGTCCCTGGTGAAAGGAGTTCCCTTAAAATGATTCCGGGGCAGGACCAAGGCAGGGAATGTGTAGGGGAGGCATGTCGGGCATTTTAAAGGGTTTATGGGTTTTAAATATATTTGGTCTTTGTTTTTAGGCTTTGTGTGTGTGTGGATGGGGGGGGGGGGGGGGGGGGGTGAATATGTATAAAGTTTATTTGGTTTATGAGTTTATTTGGTTTTATGGAGGTTTAAGAGTTTAAAAGAGTTAATGTTATTTTTAGACACCCCTCTTAAGTAACACTAGTTTTATCCAGTTGCTGGGACAGTATAAAAGACGCCTGAGACCAACACACAAGGTTCTGATGCTGGAAGAGACACTGCTCCTCAAATCTCCATTGCACAATACACTTGCACTTTGGTAAATTATTTAAATAAAAGAAAAAAAATGGTGGGCCACGCCAGTGCTGCTGTCTTCTGCCTCACATCCTACCGCTAAAGGCCAGCCTACGTTATATCAACAAGAAGATCTTCATATTTAAAAGAAAACATTTTTGTTACACTATATGCTCTGTGTGTACAACTGTAGGGTTGCCAAATTATTTGTACATGTATTCTTATACTCCTGGTGAAGGTGTGAATCTACAACTTAAATATTGTTTTCATAAAGCTGCAGAGACCTCATTTAAAGGGCCCATGTCAGTTGTGTTTTGTTTCATAAACATGTTTAACACAAAAACTGCATATTTAGGCTGAGTTCTTTTTTCAAATTGAAAACATTCTGTTCCACCTTGTGATGTAATGTGATTAATACAGGAAGTGCCCCACTGTGTTTTTAAACTTTATACACCTTCTCTAGAATCATTTGGATGATTTCAGCCCTAGAATTTCTGGGTCAAACACACCCACCATGGCACCTGCAGCTTCCCATTTACACTATAATCAACAAATGGATGAGTGGAAATGACTTGAAAATGAGGTATACAGGGTCTATTTGTTTGGACAGGTTGAACTCTAGGTTTACCCAGTGAAATACTCTTCTTATGATCGTACGCACGTAAATATAATAAAAACAAAATTGTAAAACAATCCAAATAATTCTATATATCAGACTGAATTATCCATAACTATTTTAAGTGAAAGCATTTTGGTTCTGAGGAAGTTGTTGCGCTGGGGAGGAAATTAACGTTGCACAAGTATTGGCTAAGGCGAGGCTATGCTAATGAAAGGATCTATTTTAAAAACTAAACTAAAGAAACCTATTTTCTTTCCCTTAAGTTAGGTTTTTGGAGATGCTTGGCGTTGGTTCCAAGACACTTTATCCAGGAAAACAGCAGATAATGATGTATTTTTAATTTAAATGATTTTGGCCTATCAAGTGAGAAACTTTGAACTCTACTGTAGCCTACATGTGCACAAACCATGTTGTTCAGGCTAATATGGTTTATCAGTTTGGTGGAGATAAGATACTTTGTTACTGCTTTGAGTACAGAGTCTTGTTTAAGTCCTTGCAAAATGTCTTTTAATTCGCAACAAATACTATTCTGATGAAGTCTATCTTTTAAAATTCTTCGTTGCAACTGATACTTTGGACAGTATATGATTACATGTTCAACAGTCTCCTGATAGCTACAGTAGTCACACTCCCCCGTTTCATGCTTTCCTATAATTTTCAGTGTGCTATTTAGTCTTGTGTGACCCAGCCTCAATCTTGCCAACACATCCTCCTCCTCCCGGTTCTTGCAACCCCATTCCGCTGTTACCCTCGACTCTTCCCTGCAGATTGTAATAAAACCGGCCCTTAGGGCATGAATCCCATTTACTCTGCCATTGTTTTCTTACCCTATCTTTAATAATTGTCTTAATTTCTGATTTACTATATTTTACTGGGAAATCTACCTCCTCCTTTACAGCTCCTTCTTTTGCTCACTTATCTGACAGCTCATTCCCTTCCACCCCATATGTGCTGGAACCCACATGAAGATTACATATTTCTTTTGTCTGTTTATTCTTTCCAGTATTTATTTGCCCTACTTCCCAAATTATGTCTTGTCTCGTCTCTGACTTGAATGTTTTAACACTTGTCACTGCACCGCTTGAGTCTGAAGCGATCACATTCTGCTTTGGCCTATTCTCCTCCACCCAACTCAATGCCAAGAGTATTGCCAGCAACTCTTCTGTATAAACAGCCTTTGTCACTTGTCCTCTTTTTAACTACAACACCTATATCTGGAATAACATATGATATACCCACCTTCCCATTCGCTAGCATTGAAGCATCAGTATTTCATTATTAAATGTTCAGAGTACTTTTCACAGATATACTCATCAACTCCCGCACTACTACACTTCCTCCCCAGGAGTCCTAAATCTACTACAGGTTCCTTAAGCAACCACGGAGGCACCCAGCAATCGGGACTGTAGGACTTAATTCCAAATGGGCTATTCCTGCCCCTTGCACCATACCCTCTGCCACCCACCCAAAGCTGGTGAAGTTTGCCTTTTCTTTTTCCTGACATGGTTTTAACACGCTCAGCCCTGGATGACTTTCACTATGTCCTTGCAGACTAGTCCAATAAACCAGAACCTGTTGGTCCCTTCTACAGCTCAATGGCATTTCCCCCATTTCCACCTGTAGTGCATCTACCGGAGTTGTCCTTATCGCCCCACAACAAATTCTTAACGCCTGGTTCTGAATTATTTCTAGTTTTTTAAGACTACTCTTTGAAGCAGAATTATACAAAATACACCCGTAATCCACCACCGACCTGATCATAGCTATGTATATTGTCTTTAAACATGCCCAGCTGGCTCCCCACTCCTGTCCTCTCAAGCAACTCATAATGTTAATTACCTTTTTACATTTTTCCACTGTTTTATTAATATGCAATCCCCATGTTAACCTACTATCAAACCACATACCCAAATACTTAAACTCTGTTACTCTCTCCAATTCTACTCCATACAGCTTGACAGTATACTGATCCACTTTCTTCCTGGTAAAAAACATAACCTTTGTTTTATTTACAGAAAATCTAAAACCCCACTTTACAGTCCATGCTTCTACTTTCTGTATAACTTGCTGCAACTTTCTCACAATGAAGTCAATATTTCTAGCTCTCTTCCACATCACTCCGGCATCTGCATAGAGGGACACCCCCACTGAGCCTTCTAAATTACAAAATATTTCATTAAGCTAACTCGTGCTTGTTTATGCGTGTGCAGCGCCCATGATGTGACCAAGGGTCAGGTGTAATCTGACTGGTTGTCCTGTATATTAGTCATGTGACTGGATGGATGACGGGACTATATATATATATATATATATATATATATATATATATATATATATATATATATATATATATAATTTTTATATATATTTTTTTTCAATTCAATTATTTTTGTAACGCCCAAAATCACAACAACAGTTGTCTCGAAGGGCATTCATATTTTGGTTGAAGGGGGAAACCGGAGTATCCGGAGGAAACCCATCCAGACACGGGGAGAAACATGAAAAACTCCACACAGAAAGGCCTGGCAACCCGGGGATCGAACCAAACCTTCTTGCTGTGAGGCATGAGTGTTGCCACTCAGCCACCGTGCCGCCTACACACAAAAACAAAACAACAGGAAAAATCAGACAAAAAAAGAAAAATCGGCCAGGCGAGGAGGAGGAAGACCAGACAAGGAGGAGGAGAGCCGGGCGAGGAGGAGGAGAGCCAGGCGAGGAGGAAGAGAGCCAGGCGAGGAGGAGGAGAGCCAGGCAAGGAGGAGGGCCAGGCGGGGAGGAGGAGAGGGTCCAGCTGTCATCGGGGCATCTGAAAGAGTTACACTCCACAGGGGGAGTGGGACAGGGGACAACATGTGAACAGCATTGCTGATGAGAAAATAGGACAAAGCAGAGGATAGTGCCCAGGTTGCCATACTTCCCCCAGCTAGTTATCTCCTACTGCAGCCTATCTTATCCCGGGTTTTAATGTCCCTAACTCCCTCACTATGTAACCTGGTCATACGCTATACTGAAGAGGAAGGTTTTAAGCCTGGTCTTAAATACAGAGACTGTGGGGGCCTGTTTAACATCAGCAGGGAGTTGATTCCATAGCACAGGAGCTTGGTAACTGAATGCTCTCCCTCCCACTGTACTTTTGGACACTCTAGGAACCACTAATAGTCCTGCATTCTGAGAGCGGAGTGCTCTGTTTGGCTGGTACGGGACAATAGCATCTTGCAGATAGGATGGGGCCATACCGTTTAGGGCTTTGTATGTCAGGAGGAGGACTTTGAATTTGATTCTAAGCTCGACAGGAAGCCAGTGCAGATATTTTAGTACAGGACTGATGTGGTCTCTTCTTTTAGTTCCTGTTAGGACTCTGGCCGCTGCATTTTGGACCAACTGGAGGCTCCTTATAGTACTTTTGGGGTGGCGACCAGAGAATTACAGTAATCAAGTCTGGAAGTAACAAATGCATGGATGAGTTTTTCAGCATCGTTTTTAGGTAAAATATTTCAAATTTTAGTTATATTTCGCAGGTGAAAGTATGCGGTTTTACAAGCTAGGTTTATATGGGCTGTGAATGAGAGATTTTGATCAAATAGGACTCCAAGATTTTTTACAGTAGGGCTAGAAGCTATACTCACATTGTCGAGTGAGATTATCTGGTCCGACAGAGAATCTCTTTGACCTTTGGGACCAACGACAATGACCTCTGTTTTTTCAGGATTTAAGAGCAGGTAATTCAAGGTCATCCAGGTTTTGATGTCCTTCACACAGGCACTGAGTTTATCTATTTGATCAGTCTGATTTGGTTTCATTGATAAGTACAGCTGAGTGTCATCAGCATAGCAGTGAAAATTAAAGCCAAGTTTTCTGATAATGTTACCCAATGGCAACATATACAGAGTAAATAGGATTGGACCAAGCACAGATCCTTGTGGAACACCACAGGCTACTTTAGAACAGGGAGAGGTGCTCTGGTTTATACTAACAAACTGGTACCTATCTGATAGATAGGATTTAAACCATTTGAGGGCGGTCCCTCTGATTCCAATGTCTCATTCTAACCTCTGCAGTAGAATGTTGTGATCAATGGTGTCAAACGCTGCACTGAGGTCCAGTAGGACCAGGACTGAAGCCAGCCCGTTATCAGCAGCTAGTAGTAAATCATTTGTTACTTTAAGCAGTGCAGTCTCTGTGCTGTGGTGAGCTCTGAATCCAGATTGAAATTTTTCAAATATATTATTGTCCTGCAGGTGGCGGCAGAGCTGTTTCACCACCACTCGTTCTAGAATTTTTGAGAGGAAGGGAAGATTAGAGATAGGTCTATAGTTGACTAGATCATCAGGATTTAGGTTAGGTTTTTTCAAAAGGGGTTTAATCACAGCATACTTAAAGGACTGAGGAACGTAGCCATTTTCTAACGACATATTTATTATGTTATGGATGGAATCTATTATTAGGGGGAGGGCTTCTTTGAGGAGTCTGATTGGAATAGGGTCGAGCATACAGGTTGATGGTTTGGATGACATGATGGCTGAGGTAATCTCCACCTCATCAACAGGAGTAAATTTATCTAATATTATTAGAGGATCCATGTGGGATATTGGCATTACAGACTGGATTATCTCAGAGCTGATTTTTGGAGTAGCTTTGTTGATTTTGTCTCTAATGGTTGTAATTTTGTAATCGAAGAAGTGAAGAAAGTCATCACAACTAATGTTCGAGGGGATAAGAGACTCATTAGCAGTGTGGGAGTTTGTCAGCCTGGCTACAGTGCTGAACAGAAATCTGGGGTTATTTTTGTTTACTTCCATTAGATTTGAATAGTATCTAGTTCGGGCTTTCCGCAGAGCGGCCTTATAAGTGAGCAGGCAGAGCTTCCATGCCTTCAGAGACTGCTCAGAGCGTGAGCGGCGCCAAAGCTTCTCTGTGCTAAGCATTACTGAGGCAATCACTGCCATTATCTACATATATGTTGAAATGTCCAACTGTATGTAACAATCCTTTCCCAATTCAAGACTAAACTTGAAATGAAATCAGAAAACTCTGTCAGGAAGTGTATATATATATATATATATATATATAATTTTATTTTTATTTTTGTCTTCGCAAGATTTTCTTTTTTCATTCTTAAAAAGAGGACGTACAGTTCAATGGGGAGACTCTGTTTATTTCAGTCTTGGGATGTCTCATTCAACTGGGGCCATGATTTTATTTTATAGGTTTCAAGGTTCAATATTAGATCGTAAAAGTGACACAGATGGACATTGGCTAATGGTTGTGGTAGAAATGGATAAGGTTAAATTTATCTTATTATGTGCTTATGGTTATAACAACAAAGCTCTCAACAAGACATTTTATGCAGATCTATGCAGGAAGATTAATCAATGGAGGCTGGTATATTCTTGTGATGAGGTTGTTTTAGGTGGGGACTTTAATTTTAGGTGGGGACTTTAATTTGGTTTCCGACAACGCAGTGGACCACCTTCCCTCTAGAAGGTAGTATAACTCATTTGATGACACTGTCACTGCTCTGGTTTCTAACACAAATCTAGTTGACTGCTGGAGGAAACAATGGTAAAATGCAACCAACAACGGTCAGTGCTCTTGGCTGGACTATTGGCTTATTCCTTACAATTGGGTTAGTAATGTATCACAATGTCAAATCTCTACCTCTCCTCTCACAGACCACTGTGCAGTGACCCTTACTCTTACTCTAAATAATAACATATCTCCACCAACCTTAGTTTGGACATGTATCAGTAATCTTTTGCTTAACAAAAACTTTTGTATGGAAATTAAGAATCTTTTTGCTGAAGTAACTTCTCTAGACTCGACACCTCTAAACAAGTGGGAATGGTTCAAATTCAAAAGAGAAAAAGCAACTACTATTGGGAAGCTTTCTGTGCAACAAAAAAGAGCCCAACAAAATGAAATTGTTACCCCTATTAACATCTTATGTTCTTATGTCTCAGGCCCCCATTCCTGGAATGGGGGCCTGAGACATAACCTCTCCCTTATCAATACCACCATCCTCAGACCCAGAACAAAAAGAACAATAGCAGGGTCATTAATGGCTTAATAGGGTAGTTCCAGCTGAAACTGGAGACAATAGATGTTTACAGATTCAGTGTAGTTAGCCCCTCCCTTCAGATAGATATAAGTGTCCACCAGCATTCTGACCAGAACTGAAGAAGCGGCTTGGATGAGCAGCGAAACGTCTTCACTACTACAACTATTTGTCCAGTTGACAGAATTTAACTTTGTCTTTTGCTGATGACCTAAATGAAATTAACAGGGCAATACACATATTTTTTGGTAAATTATATAGCTCTAACTACTCAGAAGCAAATTGTAAGTTCTTTTTTTGAATCACTTAATTTTTTTTGGCAAAAAAATTAATAATGACTTTAAAAGTAACATGGACGATGATCTAATTATAGAAGAGATGGATAAAGCAATTGAAATGGCTAAAGGCAAGTCACCTGGTTTAGATGGTGTAACTGTTGAATTTTATATATTTTTTGGGAATGAAATCCGCCCACTGTTATTTGAAGCCCTTGGTCAAATTACTGCAAACCATAATTTCTCTCCCCCCATAAAGCATGGTCTCATTACCTTGATTCCTAAAGCCAACAAAGATCCTCTTTCTATTGAAAATTGGCAACCCATAACCCTTTTATGTACAGACTACAAATTATTGGCTCTTATTTTTGCCAGTTGTTTAAGCACTGGGCTGGCAGATATCATTAGCAAGTGTCAGTCTGCTTTTATAAAGGGTAGGAATATACATTTTCACACTAGACTGATCCTTGACATGCTGAACTACAGACGATGTACAGAAAATGAAAGTTTAATATTATTTCTAGATTTTTATAAAGCATTTGGCTCACTTGAGCATGACTTTATTATTCAAACCTTAAAAAGTATGGGCTTAGGTAAAAATGTTTGTAATATAATTAAAATGTTCTATATAGATATAAATAGTTTGGTCTTTTTGGGATCGGGTATGATTCCTAGCTTCGAGATTTCAAGAGGTATTCCCCAAGGGTGTCCGATTTTGCCAAAATGGTTTATTTTGACCACCCACATGTTTACATTATCATTAATGAATAATCCAAATTTGCAAGGCATTCGGGTTTTTGGAAAATAATTTAGTAAATTTATGAATGATACAGCAGTGTTTTAAAAGACAAAGACATATTTGGGGTTAATGATTTCTACAGATCCTGTAAAAATGGAGGAAGTTAACATAGAAAAGTGTGTTGGTGATATGAAGAGGGCTTTTGATCAGTGGCTCATAAGAGATCTCACAGTTTTTGCTTTATCCAAAGCTTAAGGTATGTCAAAATTAATATACCCTTGTCATTCTCTTTTTAGCTCAGATAACAACATTAAAAAGGCCAATTCAGTAATTTTTCAGTTTATATGGAGAAATAAAACACACTACTTAAAGAGATCCCAGTTGGTTAAAGAATATAAAAATTGTGGAGTAAAAGGTTTAGATTTTGAGTCCTTGATTGGATCAGAGTCAATTGGTTAAAGGCTTTTTTTGCTTTACCCAATTCCATGTGATTTCACATTCCAAGGGCCATTTTCGATAAATTTGGTGGTCTAGATTTCTTATTGAGGTGCGACTATGAAAGATTCCAAGACTCCAAGATTCCATTTGCTCTGTCAAAATATCACAGCAAAATAATTTGTTATTGGAAAATGATATTTACACATAATTTCACTCCACATGGGTCAGTCCTATGAAACAACAGGTCAATATTAATCAGCAGGAAATCAATATTTATGTCTAATTGGGTTAAAAATGGAATTCTGTTTGTAACTGATTTCATGGACTGTATCGGGGTGTTATTGTGTTTTATTGACCGATTCAACTTTGCTTGTATAAACAGAGAATATAACCAAATTTGTAAAGCTATTCCAACAGCATTATTATACTTGATCCAAAATACCACGGTTAAATTATCATGTTAGAGAAAGCATGTAACAACACATTTATTACAGATGCGTTCAAGTCCATACTTTTCCATGATCTGCCGGAAAAGGCATTTTAAAATTGCTTTAAATTGCCAATTCCATCTAAGGTAAAAAAAACAATTCAAAATGTGTCATAAAATTTATCCAGTGTCCAATTTTCTTAATAAGCGGTTCAAATTTGAGTCAGGCTGTGCTTTTTGCGATTTCCCTGAAGAAACCATAGAGTATCTCTTTTTTACTTGTGAACAATGTGGATAGAAATGTAACTGACACTGTGAATATTGTTTTCCTATTGGCTAAATACCATATATATATATATATATATATATATATATATATATATATATATATATATATATATATATATATATATATATATATATATATATATATAACATATACATATATATATATATATATATATATATATATATATATATATATATATATATATAAAACATATATATAAAACATTAGAGATTTAGAGATGTAAAATGTAGCAAAGCATGAATATGAAAGGCTCATTGTACAAAATTGTTTTCCAAATGCATTAATTAAATTAATAATTCGTTTCTTCAATTTCAGTTAAATAAACACAGCAGAAAAACTCACATTCAGTTTTATCAAGTGCCAAAATATCAACAATGTGTTGAAAAGTAAACTGAACAAGGTTTACCCTTACCTATTTTAATATAATTTGGTCACGTTCAGCGGGACGGATTAATAAGACCGAATGGCCGTGTGTGGCCTCCGGGCTGTAGTTTTCCCATGTCTGCTCTACCCCCTGCTTTCAACATTTTATAGATAAATTTAAACTAATTTACTCCTCCTTGAAATTGCTTAAATCTGCCTGTGCCAAGAAAATTTTGTATTCGATGTCTCAGGTCCTTTTGTTTTAATTTGGTTTTGTATGGTGTGGTGTGCTCCTTTTTTGTGCCTTACAGAAGCTGTGTTCCCCATGCTTGATTGTTTGTATGTTATTACCTCTACCTGTTTTTGTGATAAGAACATTTAATAAAAATGTTTTAAAAAGGATACACTAGGGATGACTCATAGGGTCGGGGCTTAATGTGAATCACACGACTGTTGCAGAGAAAAGGGGCGGGGCCTTGCGTGAGTCACAGGACTGTTGCAGAGGAAAGGGGCGGGGCTTAGCATTAATCACATTACTGTTGCAGAGGGAAAAGGGCGGGGCTTAGCATTAATCACATGACTGTTACAGAGGGGGAAAGGGCGGGGCTTAGCATTAATCACATGACTTGCAGAGAAAAAGGGCGGGGCTTAGTGTGAATGATATCAGAGAAAAGGGTTAGAATGAATCCCACAGGAAAAGAGGTGAGGCTTACCATGATTTACACAACTGTCATAGAGAAAAGGGGCGCGGCTTTGCGTCAGTCACACGACTGTTGCAGAGAAAAGGGGCGGGGCCTTGCGTGAGTCACAGGACTGTTGCAGAGGAAAGGGGCGGGGCTTAGCATTAATCACATTACTGTTGCAGAGGGGAAAAGGGCGGGGCTTAGCATTAATCACATGACTGTTACAGAGGGGGAAAAGGGCGGGGCTTAGCATTAATCACATGACTTGCAGAGAAAAAGGGCGGGGCTTAGTGTGAAGGATATCAGAGAAAAAGGTTAGAATGAATCCTACAGGAAAAGGGGTGAGGCTTACCATGAATTACACGACTGTCATCGAGAAAAGGGGCGGGGCCTTGCGTGAGTCACACGACTGTTGCAGAGAAAAGGGGCGGGGCCTTGCGTGAGTCACAGGACTGTTGCAGAGGAAAGGGGCGGGGCTTAGCATTAATCACATTACTGTTGCAGAGGGAAAAGGGTGGGGCTTAGCTTGAATGGCATGACTGTTGCAGAGAAAAAGGGCAGGGCTTAGTGTGAATGATATGAGAGAAAAGGGACACAATGAATCCCACAGGAAAAGGGGTGAGGCTTACGATGATTTACACGACTGTCATAGAGAAAAGGGGCGGGGCCTTGCGTGAGTCACACGACTGTTGCAGAGGAAAGGGGCGGGGCGTAGCATTAATCACATGACTGTTGCAGAGGGAAAAGGGTGGAGCTTAGTGTGAATGGCATGACTGTTGCAGAGAAAAAGGGCGGGGCTTAGTGTGAATGATATCAGAGAAAAAGGTTAGAACGAATCCCACAGGAAAAGAGGTGAGGCTTGATGATTTACACGACTGTCATAGAGAAAGGGGGCGGGGCCTTGCGTGAGTCACACGACTGCTGCAGAGGAAAGGGGCGGGGCCTTGCGTGAGTCACACGACTGTTGCAGAGGAAAGGGGCGGGGCTTAGCATTAATCACATGACTTGCAGAGAAAAAGGGCGGGGCTTAGTGTGAACGATATCAGAGAAAAGGGTTAGAATGAATGGTGAGGCTTACCGAATTACACGACTGTCATAGAGAAAAGGGGCGGGGCCTTGCGTGAGTCACGACTGTCACAGAGAAGAGGCTTGGTGCGAATCATCACCGACTATCATATGAGGGGTGGGACAAATGGGACGTGCGAATGTCGATTAATAAGTTGTATACCAAGGCAAACTTTGTAAAAACTTCGTTTAAAGCCAGTGTGACCACAAAAGTGTTAAGACTTTTTTCAGATAACGACGTTAGCATTAGTTAGGGCCTTTTGCTAGCGGGCATCACCCCGACTTTTCCTGCTAAGGCTAGTGTGGCCTTACGAGTGGTCACAAACATTGGCTCCTACATTTTTTTTTAGCAAAAACGCCACTCCAGTTAACCTGGAGAAAGGATTCCTAAAGGCACTTATTACAGAACAGAGCAGGCTCCACATAATATATCATTGGGTTTAATTAACAATGTGAAGACATAACATACGTATAGCATTTGGACAGAATACAATACATTAGACCAGTACATTAATTAATTCCTTCTTTCCATTCATAAAAAACGCTGGGCCCGCCCCCTTGCCCGAGCAGCCCATGATCCACAACTTATATCAGGGACTGCGTATATGGAAATAGTTCATAAAACAGAAATCAAAAGACGAAACAGCAGTCGCGCCCACATTAGTGCCACAGCTCCACTGTTGCAGGCAGAGCAACCACAAATCACCTGGAACATACGAGACTACGGTGAAAACTGGGGTGCATTACCCAAGACGCAGTCTAAGTTTACGCGCTCACAGCGCACGGTCCTAGGGCTTCTTAGGCCAGTGAGTTGGTGCCTGATGCGACGGTGTACTCTGTGTGAACAAGTGAACCATGAGGGGAAACCCGGCTGGTGCACTCAGGGCGCATCACCAGCAGTGTAGCGACAGAATCCTGGCTCAGTTTTGTTCAGTTCAGTTAATGGGTCAGGTGCGAGGCTCAGGCAGTGGCACTGAAGCCACAACTCAGAACGAGTGTACTTTTGTATGTCCATATCCTGAATGATGACGGTAACTCAAACGTATGTCATGTCTTCACATTGTTTAACTCAATGCTCAATGCCTGCTCTCGCGCCTTTAGGAATCTTTCTCCAGGTTAACTGGAGTGGCGTTGTTACTGAAAATGTAGGAGCCAATGTTTGTGACCACTCGTAATGCCACACTAGCCTTATTAGCAGGAAAAAGCCGGGTAAAAGTCATATGGTGACAGCAGACCATTACTCTCAAGGTGGTACTGGTATTATTCTCTCGGTGATCATCCTCTCCATGATTTTCCCCATATGTAAAGTCAAAACAATGGGTCTATAACTCGATTGGTTATTAGGATCTTTCTCTGGTTTAACACAGCCTCCTTCCAGCTACCTGGTAATCTGCCCTCCTCCCACACTTTATTAAACAACCCTGTCGGTTTATCCTCCGATCGACTGCCAAGATGTTTCGACATAAAATAAACAACAAATTTGGTCCGGCTACTGTGGAGTCCTGATTGGATGCAACGAGTCACGTGAGCGGGCGCGTGAGACTTGCAAGGGACACAGCGGAGTGTGAGAAAGAGACAGAGAGAGAGCAAGTGAGAGAAAACGACAGAGAGAGAGAGAGAAAACGAGAGAGAGCGAGCGAGAGAGGGAAAGAAAGAGAGCACGAGAGAGAGAGAGAGAGAGACTAAAAAGAGTCCACCTGTGTGTAATCTTAAAATCTTAAAATCTTAAGAGAGTGTTGGGGAGCAAACCACAAAAAAAGTCAAAGGAGCACACCAAACAGGTCAGAGAAAAAGTTGTGGTAAGTTTAAAGCGGGGCTTGGGTCTAAAGATTTCCCAAGCGTTGAACATCTCAAGGAGCACTGTTCAATCCATCATCCAGAAATGGAAAGAGTATTGCACAACTGAAAACCTACCCAGACATAACCATCCACCAAAACTTACAAAATGTACAAGAAGAGCACTCATCAGAGATGCAGCCAGGAGGCCCATGGTGACTCTGGAAAAGCTGCAGAGATCCACGGCTCAGGTGGGGGAATCTGTTCACAGGACAACCATTAGTCGTGCACTATACAAACCTGGTCTTTATGGAAGAGTGGCTAGAAGGAGGCCATTGTGAAACCATTATGAAAACCATTCATAAGAAGTCTCGTTTACAGTTTGCTAGACGTAATTTGGAGGACACTGCAAACATGTGGCAGAAGGTGCACTGCACATCACTCTGAACCCACCATTCCCACAGTCAAACACTGTGGTGGCAGCATCATGCTGTGGGGGTGCTTTTCTTCATCTGGGACAGGGAAGCTGGTCAGAGTTGATCTGAAGATGGATGGAGCTAAATACAGGGCAATCTTAGAAGAAAACCTGTTGGAGTCTGCAAAAGACTTGAGACTGGGGCGGAGGGCCACCTTCCAGCAGGACAATGATCCTGAACATAAAGCCAAAGCGACAATGGAATGGTTAGCTAAACATATTCATGTGTTAGAATGGCCTAGTCAAAGTCCAGACCTAAATCCAATTAAGAATCTGTGGCAAGATCTGAAAACTGCAGTTCACAAATGCCCATAAAATCTGAGAGAGCTTGACCTGCTAGGAAAAATGGGCAAAAATTTCAGTTTATAGGTGTGCAAAGCTAGTGGAGACATACCCCAAAAGACTTGCAGCTGTAATTGCAGCAAAAGGCGGTTCCACAAAGTATTGACTTAGGGGGGCTGAATACTTTTGCAGGCTGAACTTTTCAGTCATATATATATAGTGAGACAAATAAGTATTTGAACACCCTGTGATTTTGCAAGTTCTCCCACTTAGAAATCATGGAGGGGTCTGAAATTTTCATCTTAGGTGAATGTCCACTGTGAGAGACATAATCTAAAAAAAAAATCTGGAAATCACATTGTATGATTTTTTAAATAATTGATTTGTATGTTACTTATCTGGAAATTATATATAATTTAATATATATAATCTTTCTACTTCACACTTATGTACCATTTAGTGTTACTTATTCACATAAAGTGCAAATTAAAAAATATTTAAATTTGTGGCTATGACTTGACAAAATTTGAAAAAGTTCCAGGAGGATGAACGCTTTTGCAAGCCACTGTAAGTCTACCAGGGTCAAAAGTTTTATGTTGGTATTTGATTTAGTTTTTCTTCATGTTTGTGTCTAACCTTTACAAATACCAGATGTGGTATTTTGTTTATTCCTTCAAATTACATTAACTTCAAATTATAAATCAGAGGTTACATCCTGACAGCTGCTCTTTACTCTTACTTGTAGTAGTTTTAGTATTTTTTCCCCCAAATTGTTTCACTCTTGAGTAATTTCTTGGACTACTTTGTACTTGAGTAATATTATTTTGAAGTAACATTACCCTTACATTTTGGTTATTTGGAACAGTTCTTCAAACATACATGGCAGAACATGGTATTACAATAAATGTTCTGAAGATGCACCACCAAGGCTTAGTAATTGTCTTGTTGCAAACAATTAACATGTTTATAGTTAAACATTAAGTGTCATAGTGTAAAAATAAACACAAAAAGAACAGAAAATGTATTTTATTCGGTTACAACAAGGTTAGTGTAGTAGCAAGAGCAACAAATGTGGTGGTTTAGCCTAAAGTTACTTATTGTAGTTAGTATTGTGCAACTAAACATTTTTGGCAGTGAGTTTTATTGGGACAACATTCTTAGTAAAAGAGTTAGAAAGCTAGAAGATGCTCTCTACATCGCCCATTTCCACAATAACGGATTTGAGCTGGGAGTAGTATTCGATTGTCACCTGCCCGTTCTCTCTGCCAAAACCTACGAAAAGAGTAAGAAAAAAAGTAACAAAAATCTATATATGGTGGGAGCTGTGATCCAACCACCAGGCGTCTGGTCAGCGGGTCACTCAACTTGTTCCCCAATATATAGTTTTTTGTCATTTATTTAAAAAAAAATAAAATAAAATACTACGCTAAATCAATTAATTTAATTCATATAATGTGGGATAACATACAACAAATCAGTCAATAAACATGCATACAAGGGTCTCATACATATAATAGATTTTAGATAAGACATACCTGAATTTTTGTAACCCCCAAAAGGCACTTCCACGGGGCTGATGTTGTAGTTGTTGATGAAGCAAGTTCCAGCTTCTAAGTTTTCTGCAACACGATGAGCTCTTGAAATGTCTCTAATAGAAAACAGGCAGAAAATGTGTTAGATCAGGTACAAGTTCAAAGTAAACAAGGTATATAAATAAGTATCAACTTTTCCAAGTATCGCTATTGTAAGACCTTTGATATAAATTGATTAAATAGGCTTTTTGTTCTATCCCCAATGCTAATGGCCTCCTCATTGGCTTTCTGTGAACCTAATCTACCAGTTCAAAGACCGCATGTAATAAAATGGCTGTATAACTCAATCCTCCATTGATACTGACCTGGTGAAAACTCCTGAGGCTAATCCAAAGGTTGTGTTGTTAGCTCGTTTGATCACTTCCTTCTCTGTGTCAAAAGGCATCACCGACATCACCGGGCCAAAGATCTCCTCCTTGACACAAGTCATGTCATCTCTGCAGTTGTCTGAACAGACAAATACACTATGTGAATGGTATGGTACAAGAGGATATGGTTAAGAGGGAATAGAGAATGTAATGAATGTAAGTGTCAAAGGCCCTACATTGTGCATTATTTAGGCTTATTATTAAGATCTTTTTTAAACTTTGTACTACATGCAATACCAAAGCTATGCTGTCCAACTTCCAATAATGTGTGTGTGGAATACTGAAGCAATTTATATTAACCTAAAATAAAGGGAAGCTTGCTTAGTAGATATTAGGCTGTGTATTAGTGGAGATTTGAGCCCCAAAATGCTAGTGTGGTGAAGTGAAATAGTGTTTTGACTTCTAGAGAGAAAAAACAAATACAGTACGCAGGTTAACAAAATTTTGTGAATGAAACAAACCACAACTACTTGCATGGTTTATATATACATGGTTAAATGTATTTTTTAGAACAATAGCATACCCAATACACACGGTGACATGTAATACCCATTTTGGAGTTTGGGGTCACTGGGGACAAAAGACTCTCCTCCACAAAGCACTTTGGCTCCCTACAACAAGAGCAGTTTAAGTCAATAAAAAAGAGTAACAATTGTATTTTATTTACAGACATTGACTGGTACATTACATTACTCGTGTTGCCCTCATCATCCTCCAATAATCCATAAACCAGGAATTCAATTTAATCCAATGCCATGCCTTTACACAGATGCAGTGGGGTGAATCATTTTTGAGATAGTACTGCATAGTAACATTCTGTAGCATTCTTTTAGCTATAATTTAATTTAACTGCTTGTATTTTACTCTACTTGTACAAATGCTAATCTGTATTTTTTACCTTATTTGACAGGTCTTTTACTATTTAAGGGCTAAAAATAATCTAAATAATTAATCTTTGCTATTATATTATGATGTGTGAGGTAATTTTCCTAGTGGATGAACATTTTTCTACCACAGAAGTACCACTGAACAACATCCAGGCCTCCATGAGAGCCTTACATACCTCCTTCTTGGCCTGTTCCACAAAGCCCAGCACTTTCTCCAGGTGGGGCTTACTGATGAGAGCTCCCATCTGAGTGTCATCCTGCAGAGGGTCACCCACACGAATGGCTTTGGTCCTCTTCACCACCTCCTCTAAAAACTGAGGCAAAATCTCTCTCTGCACGAATACTCGGGTCCCATTACAGCAAACCTTTCAATGAGACCAAAGCAGATATGTCATGCTTATAGGCAACAATTTCATACACCTAATATAGGGTTAAGGTTGTATAAATATTGAATTGAGCAATGGTCCCTCAACTCAAAAGTCAATTCCCGATTTTCTAGCACATGCTGTTTCAAGCTGTTTAGGCAGAGATCTATACACTGGATGTATTTCTTAGTGACCTCTTTCATTTTTCGAAAGACAGTTTTCTTAATTCTCTAATGACCTGAGCTTGTGCTTGTTTAGTGTCCGTTTTGGTTCTGCAGGGGCGGGATTTTTGGAGGGTTTTATTTTATTTTCCTTTTTTTGGGTTTATCTCAGTCTGTTGTAATTCCAATGTTTCTCTTCACATTATACTTTACTTGTATTGGAGGTCTGATTTATATAATTTGGGCCAAACCTGGCACATTAAATGCCATTGTGTCACTACTTTTAGTTTGAAACGCTTATATGCCATTATCTGTAGGTTCTAGTGTAACATTTGTGAGTTGGAATACCAGGGGGTTAGGGAAGCAATCAAAGATCAATAAGGTCCTTTCTCACCTTGACAGTTTAGGGGTCAAGGTTTTCTATTTACAAGAAACTCATTAAAAAAAATCTGACCATATGAAGATATATAGAAGCTGAGCTGGTCAATCTTATCATTCTCTTTTTAATGGAAGAGCCAGAGGCACTGCCATTCTGATTCAAAAATCATTACAATTTACAGCATCAGATGTTATTGCAGACTCTGGGGGCCGCTACATAGTTGTAACAGGCCATATTGCAAATATAACATTACCATTCTGGCAAACATATATGCACTAAATTGGGACAGTGACAAATTCTTTTCAGATTTTTTGGGTGGTGATTTTAATTGTCGTCTAAACCCTTTATTGGATAGATCCTCGTTGCGAGTGTGACACAATTTTGATGCCAAAATTAACTAAATCTGCACAGGTAATCAATGCATTTATAAGAGGCTAACAAGCAAAGATCAGGTATGATTCATCGTATCTCACAACTCAGAGAAACATTTGCTTCTGCACCTACACCTGATTTGTTGAAGGAGCTGCTTCTTGCAAAAATAAGATGGATATCCTATTGTCTACTGAGGTTGAAAAAAAAAAAAAGAATTACTATGAATTTGGAGATAAAGCAAGTAAGATACTTACTCATCAACTAAAACGGCTCATTACTAAAATTGATACGCCAGAAGGTTCTACACACGATGGCAAAAACACGATTGATAGTTTTAAGGCTTTTTACTTGTCTCTCTACACCTTTGAGCATGATATGCAGCCTGACGTTAACTGCCTCTTTTCCCATTTAAAGTTACTCCAACTCAGTGAAGGATCTCAAAATAGTCTTGAAGCTCCAATAACTGTTGAGGATTTGGGAATTGCCTCTGGTAAGAGTCCTGGACCAGATGGGTTTCCACACATTTTTTTAAACGTTTTCCCATCAATTGATTTCTCACCTTTTGAACATGTACAATGAGTCTCTTGATGTGGGTATTCTTCTCCAGACATTAAGAATGGCATCCATCTCTCATTGCAAAAAAGGGCAAGGATCCAACAAAATGTGCATCCTACCGCCCCATATCTCTGCTGAATGTTGACATTAAAATTTTAGCTAAGGTCTTGGCCTTATGCTTGGAACATGTTCTGCCACAACTAATCTCTGCTGACCAAACAGGCTTCATTTCATAAGAAAAAGATACTCTTTTTTCAATATTCACAGATGATTTAACATTATTTATGGCTCACCCAGTTCCTCAACCCCAGAATTAATTCTGTTAATGGATGCTGAAAAAGCTTTTGACAGGTTTGAGTGGGATTACCTTCTTTATGCACAAAATACCTTCTTTATGACAAAATTCAACTTTTGCCCTCATTTTATAAATTGCTTAACACTACTCCCTTTGCATTGGTTTGCATAAACGGGTTATAGTCAGAGGCATTCCCCATCTCTCGTGGGTCTCGCCCCTATTATTTGCCCTGGCTCTAGAGCATCTGGCAATTGCAATTAGGCAAAATCTGGTAATAAGAGGCATATTTCGGTCTTGAACAAAAAGTATCTTTATATGCAGACGAGATGATCCTGTACATCT
Organism: Periophthalmus magnuspinnatus; assembly: GCF_009829125.3. Classification (NCBI taxonomy): domain Eukaryota; kingdom Metazoa; phylum Chordata; class Actinopteri; order Gobiiformes; family Gobiidae; genus Periophthalmus; species Periophthalmus magnuspinnatus. The sequence goes on along the minus strand of NC_047129.1, from coordinate 3,715,285 downwards.
CAGATCTGAATACTTCAGTCCCTGCTGTCCTCTCAAATTTTGATGCATTTGGCAGTATCTCAGGATATAAAATAAGTAAATAAGAGTGAAATTTCCCCTGTTAATTCTAAGGCACAGGCATACCCCCTGGATCAACTACCCTTTAAGGTTACTAGAGACAAGTTCACTTATCTTGGTGTTCATATAACAAACAAGGCCAAAAATCTTTTTCAAGAAAATTTTCTTCCCCTGGTTAATGACCTCGGAGAGAATATAAAACACTGGTGTTCTCCAAATCTTTCAATTGCTGGTAAAATAAACACCATCAAGACGAATGCACTCCCAAATTCAGTTATCCCTTTTTGTGCATCCCAGTCTTTAAAAAAAATGATAATATTATCTCCAGTTTTGTTTGGGATCAAAAGCCACCACCCCTGAGTAAAGTCTATCTACAACGGCTAAAAGAATTAGGCTTCCGAATTTCCAGTTGGCAGCGAATATCTGTCCAATTGTTCACTGGTTATATGAAGACCCAGGTGATGGCCCTTTGTAGTGCATTTTGGAAGCACGATCCAGCAGTCCCACCTCATTAGCTGCCCTAATGTACTCCTCACTTTCTGCTGACTCTTATCTCTTCACAAAGAACAAACAGGTGTCTGCCACTTTTAATATCTCTATGAAACTCCATGGGTGGCACTCCCTCTCATTTAGAGCCCCTATTCATGGAAATCATATGCCCCCCCCTCTCTTGAGAGTAATGCTTTTTTAATCTGGAAGAATAAGGGGAATCAAATCTATCTTTTTTAAGAATGGACAATTTATTTCATTCCAACAACTCTGTGTTGATTTTGACATCTCAAGTACACATTTTTTCCGGTATCTTCAGATTTGTGACTTTGCTAGGAAGCAGTACACCCTATTCTCCGCCCCTCCTCCTCAACTAGACATTGATAATTTGTTGACAACTTTTAAGTCATTTACGGTGAAGAAATTAACTCTTTACAACACCTTATCCTCTTTACGTACTACATCTCTGGATATTATTGGAAAACAGATGGGAACGGGATCTAGGAGTAGGTTTACCAGCTGAAGATTGAAGTGTGGACCCTCTTCAAAATTTTGCCCCAATCTGTGCCTGACATGGCTCGTTACATTGTAAAATAGTACATCGAACTCACTGGTCAAAAGACAAACTAGCGAGGAGGTTTCCGAACACCGATACAACCTGCGACCGGTGTAAAATAACACAAGGTACATACTTCCACAGATTCAGGAGCTGTACCAAATTGGTCCCTTTCTGGACTCAAGTGTTCAAGATGTTGTTAGGCACTTTAAGGCTTCCCTTGGACCTTCATTCAATGACGGCTCTCTTTGGAGTCATGTTGAATCCTTACCCCCTGAACAAATACCAACAAGACTTTGTGGCCTATTGTGCACTCCTTGCTCGTAGACTAGTTTTATTAAACAGGAAAAATGCACTGCCTCCATCACACTCACAATGGATTAAAGACATTCTATATTTTATGAAACTCTTAATGGACATTCCAAATGCTGTTGTTTTTGTTTGTTTGTTTTTTTAATCTGGCAACACTTTCTTAAATATGCAAAAGAAAAACTGGATATAATAATTTGATGAAAGCCCTGTATCATTATAGCTTTTGCTACACTGTAGTTCTTCTGTTTTAGAGCTGGGGCTGTATTTAATATGTGTAATTATTATAAACCTATGTTGTTTCTTTTAATTGCTTATTTATGTTTATTTTCAGTTTTTTATTTACTCATTTACTTACTATTCAGTTTTATTCTGTTTAGTTAAAATTTTTGGGGTCTTGTTTGGGAGGGTCAGGTTCTATGTTATGTTTATGTATAACTTTTGTCATAATGCTTTTTTGTATAACATGAATATCTTTATAAATAAAGTGTTAAAAAAATTAACAGCTGAAATTCTTCTTTGCAAAAATTATTTCCTTAGTTTTATGGTTATTTTATGCTAAATATAAAACCAGTTAAACCTGAAATCCCTAGAGCAAATGTTTACATGGCAAGTTTATTAGAATTAAAGTGGTGAGATACTAAGTTACAATCCAAAAAAACTAAAACAAATAATCACAGTAAAATTAACTTCAAAAGAGAAGATTGTAGAATTTAAAAGCTTTCAGTCATATGCACTCAAACAGATCCTTTTTGAGCCTGGTTTTAAACACTGTCATGTAAGATTTATTCACAGGAACAATAGAAATTAAAACTGTATTCTTACCTCTCCTTGTGTGAGGAAGTTAGCCATGAGAGCGCCTCTTATGGCATTCTCCAGGTCACAGTCTTTGAAAATGATGAGTGGAGATTTTCCTCCGAGCTCCAGAGTCACTTGCTTCACCGTTTTGGAGGACATCTCCATCACCTGAGGACAGTTGCATAGAAACAACAAAAATGGTTACTGCAGCACTGAGTACTTCGAGGATACAACTACAAGTTTTTCAATGCCACATCACCAAGCCATGGATTTCAGAATGATGAGAAAGTAGGTCTGTTGCCATTGCAGTTAACATTTTGAAAAAAATATGTTTTGAGAGGGAAATAGACCTAAAAATGTTTGTTTATTCAGCTTATATACAGTTTATATAGCGTTTATAGTTTAAATGGAGCAGGAGGACAGCAGGTGGAATTTGCTGTTGGACAGTTAAATTGCAGATTGCTGAGACCAAAAACACATCAACCAGTTACTGGGCCTATCCACATGAACCAAAACTTGCAACGTTTAACATTCTTGGACAGCATAAACAACTAATAGCTTCAGAAAGTGTTTACTCAACCCGACTTGATTGTCAAGACTTTAAGCCACAAGATCAACATGGAAAGTTTGTGAAGCCAGTCCCTCAACATTTTTGTAACTTTGTATATTTCTTTCAAAAACAGTGAATTTGCCAAAAAGGTATATAGACCCCTGCCTTCCATCTGAAATTATGACATTATAAAGTTTATGATGGAAAGTATGTTAATATAATATCAGATACTGCAATGGCTTTGGTGGCCTACTAAGCGGGTTTTGCACCTTTTTGCCTGTTGGCACACTGCCAGTGAAGGAGACTTTCGCAACCATGGGGTGATGACAGAGAAGGGTCCCGGTCTGGGCTCCTCCCTGCACCACACAGAAGAGTCCATCCGGGACCCCAGCCTCTTTGTAGATCTCAGCCAGGATCACAGCAGTCACGGGGGTCATGGGGGATGGCTTGAACACCATGGCGTTACCTAAAATTGAGATATTTCTGTCTATTACTGATACTTCTTCTATGGACAAGTTTATTAATAAGTTAAAAAACTCAGATTGTGTTAAATAAAACTCAGAAAACGACAGACCAGTACCGGACACTTAGCTTCACCCCCTGGGAAATATTAATGATATGAGCTGCCAAGTATCAATAGCATCATTGATAAGCAGGACTATGTATTGCATTGCAGTTATACAATAGTATGAACTAACAATTTTGCAGGAATTACAATTTTGGGGAACTGAGATTTTTCAAAATGGTTATAAAATGGTTATTCAATATAAACAACAGTGTGGAGGCTGATTATTACATTATTATCATGATTAGATTTTGGAAGAGGCCCTGAACTCACCACAGGCCAGAGCAGGGGCAGACTTCCAGGCTGCGATCTGGAAAGGGTAGTTCCACGCCCCGATGCCCACACACACACCCAGAGGCTCCCTCCTAGTGTAGGCAAACGCTCCTCCAGGAAGCTGAATGTGCTGACCTTGGGAGGAGGCAAATTCAATACAAAGACAAAGTGTGTGTAGCTGGTTTTGCTACTGAAAATGCACAAAATCTCATGTGTGTTAATATATGTAAAATCTGACACATCATGGGCATTTATGTTAATTAACATTTCAAAAAGGTAGTCACTGCAGTTTTAAGCTCAAGGCACTTTATTAGTATTTAGTTGTTTTGAGCTGTTCTGGACACTGCTATACATTATCACATATTATAAACCTGATCATTAGTGTTGTCACAATACTAAAATTTCAATATGGATTCCGATACCACAATATCAGAATAAAAAGCACTCTTTCTTTAGACATTATAATGTGATTTTCAACATTAAATCATAGCATGGTAATGTAAAAGAAAGTACTGTCTTATAACCACTGTTCAGGAGAAGTTCATTTCTGTCCTGTGAATGTGACTTTTATCAGTATTGATTATTAAAACTAGTATCAAAACTAAAAACTCATTCAAGCAACGAAGATGATCTGATTTCCAATACTTTTGACAACCCTAATGTATACCAAAAATGTACAGGGGCTTGCAAAAGTATTCCTTTTTTTAAATTAGCATTTCATGTGAATGAGTAACACAAAATGGTACATAAGTGTGAAGTAGAAAGGAAATTACAGATCATTTCAGTTTTGTATATTGTAATTATTTATTTATTTATTCTTTCATCTGGAAAAGTGCAGCATGCAAAAGTATTCAGCTCCCCTAAGTCAATACTTTGTGGAACCACCTTTTGCTGCAATTACAGCTGCAAGTATTTTGGGGTATGTCTCCACCAACTTCACACCTACAGACTGAAGACTGTTTGCCCATTCTTTCTGGCAAAACAGTTCAAGCACTGTCAGATTGGATGGCCGTTTGTGAACTGCAGTTTTCAGATCTTGCCAGATTCTCAACTGGATTTAGGTCGGGACTTTGACTGGGCCATTCTAACACATGAATATGCTTAACTTTAAACCATTCCATTGTTGCTTGGGCTTTATGTTTAGGATCATTGTCCTGCTGGAAGGTGAACCTCCACCCCAATCTCAAGTCTTTTGCAGAACCCAACAGGCTTTCTTCCAAGATCGCCCTGTATTTAGCTCCATCCATCTGACCAGCTTCCCTATTCCAGCTGAAGAAAAGCACCCCCACAGCATGATGCTGCCACCACAGTGTTTGACTGTGGGGATGGTGTGTTCAGAGTGATGTGCAGGGTTAGTTCTCCTCCACACGTTGTGTTTTGCTTTTAGGCCAAAAAGTTCGATTTTGGTCTCATCAGACCAGAACACCTTCTACCACATGTTTGCTGTGTCCTCCAAATTATTTTGAGCGAACTGTAAACAAGACTTCTTATGGATGGTTTTCAACAATGGCTTTCTTCTTGTCATTCTTCCATAAAGACCAGATTTGTGTAGTGCACGACTAATAGTTGTCCTGTGAACAGATTCCCCCACCTGAGCTGTGGATCTCTGCAGCTTTTCCAGAGTCACCATGGGCCTCCTGGCTGCGTCTCTGATGAGTGCTCTTCTTGTTAGTTCTGTAAGTTTTGTTGGCCATATCTGGGTAGGTCTGTAGTTCATATTCTTTCCATTTCCTGATGATGGATTGAACAGTGCTCCTTGAGATGTTCAACGGTTGGGAAATCATTTTAGATCCAAGCCCCGCTTTAAACTTAACCACAACGTTTGGCGTGCACCTGACTTCATTTTGTGGTTTGCTCCCCAATACTCTCTTAACAAACTTTTGTGACCTTCACAGCACAGCTGCATTTATACTGAGACAAGATTACACACAGGTGGACTCTTTTTAGTCATTAGGTCAACATTCACTCTTTCCAAAATCATCAGGCAACTTCTGAAAGCAATTGGTTGCACTCAAGAAAAAGGGGGCTGAATACTTTTGCACGCTGCACTTTTAAGTTTTTTATTTAAAAAAAATTGGAAATCTTGTAAAAATATTTCCCTCCACTTCACACTTGTGTGCCATTTTGTGTTGCTCATTCACATAAAATGCTAAGAAAATGTATTTAAATTTGTGGTTGTGACATGACAATATGTGAAAAAGTTCCAGAGGGATGAATACGTTTGCAAGCTACTGTATCTGGATAATATGTCAATCACACTGCAAAACAATTGGAATATGCATGTTGACAGAACAGTCCACACAATTATTAAAAAATAAATAAAAAATATTCTAACCCTTTTAAATTGACACAGGAAACTACCAACCTGCAAGAGTTCCTGCCATCCCTGCGTAGTACTCAATGCACTGCCAGGCAATATCAATGTCCACCAGAGCCTCAGTGATGGATTTGCCATTATTAATTACCTCCAGCTTTGCAATCTTTTCTCTTCGTTCCTGTTTGTAGAAACAGTAAAATAAACTAATCCTTTGTATACAATGAGCATTTATATATGACAATATATTTTTCTTATTACATAAGAGGTTTGTTAAGTTATGCATACGCATAAAACAATCCATTTTGACAAAAGTAGGTCACCAGTTTATGGTCAGGGAGGTTTAATCAATAACTAGACTAGACATTACTGTTGTGCAATATCAGTTGTGATGACATGATACAGTTGTATATTTGAGCTACTCAGTCCAAGTAATCTCCATATATATATATATATATATACACACACACCGGTATATATATATGGAGATTGCTGCAATTACTGATAATCCTAGTATATCCTGATATTTGGGTTATTGTTAATTGCCTAGGCAATAACATAACTGTACCCGGATAATTCTTGCAGCCTCAAGCATCACTCGTGCTCTCTCCATTCCTGCCTTCTTCCTCCAGATCAGGTACGCCTCGTAAGCATTTTTAATAGCCTCATCCACCTCCTCAGCTCCACACGGGTACATCTGGCACAAGACCCGCCCTACAGGAATGCAAGATATTTTACATGGATGAATGAGAGATGCTAGATAGAATGGAGCTGTATATAAAGTCTATGGTTTGGAAGCATTTATGCTTCTTTAATCCCATGATTATTTACATTATAGATTCTCACTGAAGGCATAAAAACTATGAATAAACATGTAGTTAAAAAAAAAAAATCTAAATAATTTTGCTTTGATCACTATTTTGCACTTTGCGTTTTAACCCTGACAAGGCACACCTGTGAAGTGCAAAAGGGGGCTACTTTGAGCATTTGAAGATAATATAGAAAAAAAAATGTTGTCAGGTTATTCAACTTTTTTTTCTTTCTTTACATACAGAATACATCAAATATATGCTGCAAGGTATACGAAACTATGTAGCAGTCTATAAAAAACAAAAAAGGGTAGAAAAACAAAAAACAAAACATTGAATTAAAACAGTGATAAAAGTGACCAGATTGGCAGCACTGAAGCGTGCCCATCAACCCTTGCCTGCCAAGTCATTCAATATTTCCAGATTCTGACCCATTTCAACTTTGCACTGGGGGTGTTGGAGAGCCATTTTAAAAGACTTTTTTTTTAATTCACACATCATTTTATCCAAATCATCAAAATACGCAAATGCTACATTGGGGTTGTCTGTATCCGAAAGTGTGTGTAAAAGTTACAGGTATTTTTACAATGTCAAAATGGCAGCTTCATTAAGAGTTCATTATGACCACGCCCTGAAACTTATGTAATTAAAAAAATGTTTTATCCCAGATATGGCCTGATAATGCTGCCTCAGTTTGGAGTCCGTTAAGACATTAGGGCCAGATTTTGGACACCTGTATATCTATACACAATGTGTATTTAGGCCAAGTTTAAAGTGTTTTTGATGAAAACAGTTATAAGCGATTTTGTCAATCTTGGGTTTGATCCAATATGGCCGACTTCCTGTAGGGTTTAGGGCAGGGCCATAATATAATTTTTCTACATGTCCTGACATCATCTATTTTTGATGCCAAGTTTCATTTGTCTAGGATTACATTTTTATGCGCCAAGTCTTTCCATATTTTTTTTCTTGAGCTCTTCTCTCAAAATAAGAGCTCATTAAATTGTAATTTTCAATACCACTTAAGCAGCAAACAATAATGTATAGACAATTCATTTTTGTGATTTTTCTCAAAATTGTACAAGGACAAGTTGTTGACTCGCTTTGTATGCACATTCATTCTCGTGCCCTAATGTCAAAACTTTTGACTGGTAGTGTACCAAATGTTCCTGTAGAGTAGACAAAGAATTTGAATTTGTGTTGGACCATTTCTCCAACATAAAATATCTAATAGCCAACAAAATACATTTGTACAAGTTCAAATAATAATGCATGTACTTGTTCTACTGTGTTTAAATATTGGTCTAAATTGAGATTTGAGAGACATTCTTTTGGGGAAGCACACATTACACAATAGCTTTTTCTACTAGGTCTGAGTTTGTTGATTAGAAAATATTTTTAACTGTAACATACTATCCCCGGGGTGTTCCCACATTGTTTTCTCTTTATTTGGATGTCTGTTCCAGAGATAAACGCCTGTCCAACCCCCCTGGGCTGTATTCCAAGTTAAGTGTGGTTTGTGAGTTGAAGCATATTTGGCCTGAATAACCTAGGCCAGAGATCCTTCTCCAAAGGTCAGTTACAAAAACGAACAGCACGTCTCTTTAGTCACTTGAAATAGAAATTATGTTTTAAAGCCCAAGGTTTCATCCAAAAGTGTAGGACTACTTATGGCTTAAAAAGTAAAAAGATTGTTCAGTGTAAGAAGTTTTCTGAATTGTGCAAAGCAACAAATTCGTAGGTTATGCAATCAAGCTTGAAATAAATAAAAGACAAGTTTTGATTTAGCCTATTGGAAATAGTTTACACTGTATTCTGTGCGTGCTTCCTTGCATGAATTACCCGTGGCTGGTTCAAAGACGGGCTCTGCATCGGACTCTTGTCGGGGCTTGACTCTTTTCCCTCCCCAAAAATTGAGGTGATCCGTTACAGACACAGTTCCAGTGCAAGCTCCAGGCATCGAGTCGAGTAGAGATTGGGCCATTTTGACGCGTAATACCTGCAAAATAATACAATAAAAAGCATGGGGAAACTGCGCAACAAGCTTGCCCGAGGCTAACTTGCAGCTAGCATGTTAGCTAGAAAGCTAAGACTAACGAAGGAGGAAGACAGGCAAAAAGATAAGAAAATAGCATTGATAGTTTACCTTCGATGCTCTTGCATAAGGACTGACTAGAATGAAGACATTGGTGAGTTATTAACGTTTAAACGCCCCCTTAGATTGACACGCCTCCTATGGGTGCGTCTGGTGGTGCTGGGAGTCAAACATGTGGTCATCCGCAGGTCATTTTAGGTAATTTAGTGTGCAGAGAAATTGGTCAGAAAGAAAGGGCAATACTATGAGTTTGTAGCTTATGTTAGATATCAAAAGAAAAGTACGCTAATTTTGCATTCCACAACTTAAAAGTAACCGATGGTCTGCACTTTTAGTTTTTAAAAAGGTATTAGTCACGCCTGAACCTGGGTTGCCAGAGCCTTAACCTCCATATAGAAGACACATAGTTTTTTGCCAGTATATGGACAGGCCATGTCTTCATGTGAAAGCTCAGAACCTCCTGACACTCCCTGAGCTGCAGAGGCTGCACTAGCACTCTTGAGTTTTTAAAAAAATGACTACCGGTAATCTTAAAAAAGGATAAAATGTGGATAAAACTGACACCAAATAAAACAATCAAATGAAAAAACAAGGCATTCATCACATTTCACTCATAACATTTTATTAATATTAACATGTGGATATAACTGTGTCCTACAATAATACTGTCAAAATAATAGTTAATTAAACCTAGACACACTTTTAATTTGAAAACCAATTAATTAAGAACCTTTCTCTATATAATTTAGATGCAAAGTTAATACAACATTTTAAATAAACAAATGACAGGTCACATTACAGTAAAAGAAGTTTCAGTTCTGTTAGTGACCAAAAGAGGGAGTCTTATAGCTGCATATACTCATTGATACAGGAGAAAAATGGACACTCAACCATGAACAGATTTGATGTTTAAGAAAATTTTGCAGCCTGTGGAGGGGGTCCCAGAAATCCTCCGGCCTGTTTAGTGGCAGCTCTCGATGGGGCAAGACCAAGCATTTTCTGGATATTCTGGTGAAAAAACATTGGAAAATGCATTAGTTTCAAGTTACAGTTGTACTATCACATTTAGCATAGAGCACACTTTTGGCTTGTTTTGAATCATTGTATTAACACGATACAAGTACCAACTTAATTGAAGTGTTGAATGAAAGAACGAACGGGCCCACCAAAGTACCACACTATGAATACCACTGATTTAGACTTACCACTTTACCTATACCAATTGCTTTACAATTCATTAAAAATCTCAATAAAAATTATATTCACTATTGTATTTGTTAATCAGCTCGTCTGAGTATATTTATTATACAGCAGAATATATAAATGTGTAAGGTATTTTGACCAGAAGATTCTCATAATGCCAAGGGAGTTACCTGTCGAATGGACATGGTGCAGAGAATGTACAGAAAGATGAAGGAGCAGTCGGTATAGTCTTCTCCCAGCAGGTTTCTGTGGGACAGGCCCTGGATATAGGACAATGGCACGAAGGGCAGTTTGGCCACCACTCTCCCATCAAAACTGAAAAAAAGACAGGTTTAAGCAAAATAGAGAGAAGCTTTTTAAGTCATAGTACATCAATTTTATCATCATATAAAAATCCATAGGATATTTTACAACCCACAGCACCTTTGAAAGTGATGAAATGGTTAAAATAAAAAAACAAAACAAAAAATCTTAATTAAAAGTATACTGAGTAACACTTATGATGGGAAGTACCTGCTTGACTCCACTGAGATGTTATTGCTTTGTTTCAGAGATAGGCATTAAAATTATCTGATTATCTCCATGGAGACAAGCAGGCAAGAAACCCCTAACTGGAAAAGTTACATAAGGAAGCTTTTAAAAATTAAGTAAAACCACATTAAATTAGTATAGAACTTTTGATTTGTACTTTATCTTACATAGAATAGATTACCAACCCGTTTGAATCAACTTACATGGAGTTGAACATTCCCATGAGAGCTGTAAAACAGAAGCCAATGGCAAACATGGACTTCATTCGCACCTGCAAAGAGAGCATAACATAAATAAAAATTAGGAATTGTACAGCAATTAGGATGTATCGGTAAAATGCTGCATTAATTTGTATTAAAGAACAATTCAACTCACCATAGATAGGTCTCTATTGTTATTCTTAAGCTTCTCCTCTTGTCTTTCTGTAGTAAATGCATGGAAAATAGAGTACTAAGTAGTGTTGTCACAATATGAACATTTAAAACTTGATTTCAAAAGTAAGGAATTCAATATTCAATACCGATTACAATACCAAAATGAAGATGGAAAATGCTACTTTTTAAATAATATGTAATTTTCATACACAAAATAATAATGCTTTCTCTAGGTTACCATGAGGTCTCATAAAGCTCAAAATCATACGAAAATGTTCAGGAAAGGTCAAATTTTAAGTTAATGTTTTTTTTTTTTTTTTCAGTATCGATGCTTTTTTCAATATTAGGTTTAATCGAAAGTATCTGATTTTCAATACTTTTGACTGCCCTAGTACTTAGAGTGGATATAGTTAAATTAATTCAATGTTACACTTATTGCTTATTCTTACCAATTTTTTTCTTTTGTTGACGCCCAGCAGATTCTGTGATGGTTTCCTTTTTCTTCTCAACTACAAAAAATATAAAAAGAAAAAATGTAATAATCAATGCCACAGTCCACAGCCGTACTTGTACACAGCCTCGTCACTTCTTGCCTGGATTACTGCAATTCTCTTCTCTCTGGTCTCCCACAAAAAACACTCCATAAACTTCAGCTGGTTCAGAATTCAGCAGCTCGCATCATCACACGCACCCCTTCCATCAACCACATCATACCCATCCTACAGTAACTTCAGTGGCTCCCCATCTCACACCGCATCCAATATAAAATCCTGCTCCACACATTCAAAGCCATCCATAACCTTGCACCTCCATACCTCTCAGACCTCCTCCATATTGCCACACTCGCTCTCTCCGCTCCTCTTCCTCTCTCCATCTCTCTGTTCCCTCAGCCCGGCTTGTCACCGTAGCTCTGGAACTCTCTCCCCCCTGACCTCCGCAATACTGACACACTTAAAAAAATCCAAACTTAAAACCCACTTGTTCAGACTGGCATATTCTTTATAACCCACACCTGCCCTGTCCTTTTTCAATGTTTTTTATCTGAATGCTTTTAACTGTATGTTCATAAATGTTGATTTTAACTGTCTGTATATGTATATATATTGTATGTAAGGTGACCTTGACTGCCCAGAAAGGCACCCTATAAATAAAATGTATTATTATTATTATTATTATTATTATTATTATTATTATTATTAATGCAGAATAGCAGATATACGATTGTTCTTTTAAAGATGCACTTACGTTTTTTACTTTGTTTTTCCACCTCAGCCTTTAGCCGTTTGTACTTCTCTGTCCTATACACTAACACCCAGGTTATGCCTTGTAAATAGAAGATTTATGTTAGCACAGGTAAACAAACATTAACTTACAATTGAATAAGATGGTCATTATATTGGAGAATTTTCTTGTTATATATTCAAGACTACCAAAGGAAATGTACACTATAACTTGTATGCTGGAGGTCAACATATTAGTTTTCCAAACATAACTTTAGTTCATGAATTTACTATAAATACAAGCTTTCAAGTTCACAAGAGATCGATTGATATGCTGTGTAGCTTAAAACAGAACTATCACAAAAACAATTATTATCAATGTCTATTAATTTTAAAGGCTGCCCACTTGAAAATAAGCTGACAGAGGTTCCCACTTACCTTCGGCTAACAGCGCTGTGCAAACCGAAATAAACACAATAAGAATAGTGTCTGCAAACATAGTGGTCATCGTGTTCGTTTTATAACAATCTCTAATCACACCTATTAATAAAAAGTAGATTTAGAATTATTTATGCGTGATTTACACAAAGCGCATTACACCGGTGAGCAGCCGGGCTAATGCTAGGTCAGCGTAAGAAAGGTCACGCATGCACTGAAGTATTTCCGGTTCAGTTCAATAAATAAATAAATAAATAACCCCTTTGGAGACGATAGAATAATACGCTAATGTGTTGTATACCTATGAGATTTTATTTATATATATATATATATATTATATATATATATATATATATATATATATATATATATATATATATATATATATATATATATATATATATATATATATATATATATATATATATATATATATATATATATATAAATAACAAAATCTAACAAAAAATGCAAAAAAAAAACATTACAGTATAGGCATATTCTAGTCTATTTCTGTTTACAATAAAATGTCTTGACTCATCACAATCTATATCCTTGGATCCATCAAGCTACATACTGAATAAATACACAAATCCATGCAACATCCATTTGTCCGCCACACGCCATCTTCCACGCCAGCATCATGCGCTTTCATCTTATTCCGAATGGGAGGAGCATGCACACAATCAACAGTAGCAGAGACAGACTAGACCACTGACGGACCAGACCAGTGACAGACCGAGGTGCAGAGCCGTGCGTATGCAGCATGGCCGGCGACAGCGACACAAAGCCGGTGGATACAACCGACAACCACCGGATACCCTTCCTCATCGGGGTCTCCGGAGGCACGGCCAGTGGGAAGGTGCGATCTTTAAATTTTGTTTCTATCACAAAGAAGAGGGTCCTTATGGGAGCCTATTGTGATGGGCTGTTTACGTTGTATTTTTTCTCACTCAAGAGAAAGCATGATGTAGGTCAACTCTTTTTTTCCATTAACATCCTGCTTAGTAGTTTTGGGTTTTTTTTAAATTGTTGTATTTTTATTTGTAAATTGATGATGGAGACACCGTGTCAAATCAGGTCAAGTATGCCACAATATGTCCCTCCAGAAAAGGGTCAAATGAATATCGGCTAATGTATTCATCTCATTCACACATATTGCCTATGGTATTTTCTTTAACATATGGACTCAACTGTAAAATGTTGTGAGGCAAAATGTATGTTAATGAAGACTTTATGTTAATTAGTGCCAGCTGTGCAGAAATTGGAAATTTTATTTTTTTTGCCATCACATATTTTTCAAACACATAGGCCTATATGTCTGCTTTAGTTAGGCCTATGCAGTACTAAAATTACTCTACAGTATACTGATTTTAGTTACAAGTGCAAGCATCACTTGCAGCATTGTCCAGGAATGGTAACCTACTTAGTGACACATTGCTCTTCTTTAACACCTTCATTTGGTGTATGTAGGCTATATTGTATTCAGTATAAATTTATGGTTACGATACAAAAACTCATTTTGGACACAATACTAAGTAAACGTATATCAAGTTGGTGGTGATACAAAATTAGAATGTATTTTTCAGTGCAAAATAGTGTTTTGATTTGGGTTTTTTTTTTGTAGTCTATGCAGTCTACTAGTTCTTAAGAAGCTCAAGACCCTTCTAAAACTATTCAAATTTTGTCCTTTTTAAGTCTTTTTTTTCTCATTATGATCGTTGAAATTATTTTGATAGCTTAGTAAACTGTAGTAGAATTATCACTTTTCTCCTTTGCTGTAATAAAACCGTGTATACAACTAATTTGTCACACATAAAAATTAGAGATGGACCAGTTTTTCTTATTTTCCTCAAATTATGATATTTAAATTTACTACAAACTCACCCACAGCCCTTTTTTTAAAATAAGGGAGCAGTTTAGTTATCTCTTCACATTAAAGTGTTATTCACTTTATTTTATGAGAGATGAGTGGATGTATTAAACTATCATACTTTTCTGTAGAGCAAAAATTAAGTGCACTTTGTCGAGCAGCTGGTTGGTTCATTCAGTGTGTGGGCTGTGGTTGTAGACAGTTGTTTGTGGGTTCGACTTCCTTTTGTTTGGTAGTTTCCTTCCAATTGAGTAACTGCTTATCGGACCACCTGCTCTCCAACAATTGTAAATATCAAATAGGCTATAACAAGTTTATCTGTTTCTCTGGGACATTTTGTCCCACAGCTGGCAGTTAAGATCAACACTGAATCTACAAATGATGAAAACAGACACACTTTTAGTTGCTTGTTGTCAACTTGAGTCTAGAAGTTTCAATTTTAAATTTTATCAGCCATGCATATCTCAAATTATGCAGGTTTGGATTAGCACAAAATGTAACTAGCTATTGGTTCACACATTTGCTGAAAGTTTAATTCAGAAAAAAAAAAACATAATTTTTTTTTTTATTAACAAGCCACTTATCTCTTGAGTAATTTATATGATTTTTACAGAAATATATATGATAAATGCTCTACTTGTTTCTGGTGAGTTGTATGTAAGGCCCTATTTATATTTTCTGCCATGCCAGTTTTAAAGGTGCCCTATGTAACTTTTATGGTGGGGCAAACACTACCATCTTATCTCCATCGATATGTTATTAGTTTGCCTGGTATGTTTCACAGTACAACATTATTCATGTTTATCTCACTTTTATTACATTGAATAAATGTATTTAATCATTTCATTTTTTTTAAAATTGCTCAAAATACCTTACATTCTTACTGTGAGTGACTTGGTGTTGTCACCTGCTTGTCTCCAGAGATGCACAAGTTAAATGCTAGCAAGGAATGACATCTGTATGGAGAGAAGCAGGTGGCAATCCCCCCACCAGAAAACTTGCATAGTGCATCTTTTAAATCATTCATTTCGGTTACTCTTTATTTTGTATGTTTTGTGGTACAGTCCTCCGTTTGCAGTAAGATCATGGAGCTGCTGGGACAGAATGAGATCGACCATCACCAGAGACAGGTGGCCATCCTCAGCCAGGACAGTTTCTACAGAGTCCTGACGGCAGAGCAGAAAACCAAGGCCTTAAAGGGACAGTTCAACTTTGATCACCCAGGTAAAAAAAAGAACATACTCAATGCTTCAAGATATCACCAATATCAATCATATCACCGATATCAATCATATCCACTGTTAATGGCATTGTTTAGTATCAATACTTTGAAAATATGCCTTCCCCGTCCTGATGCAGTGTAAACAAGGATAGTTCCAGTGGCACCCTGAATTGGTACTGGAGAACTAGTAGTAAGTGGTGAGGAGAAAAAATAACAAACATAGAATTTATGGGTGGCAGCATTGGTGGCGGGTGTTACATATGCTTTAAACCTAATGACTGTCTTTTTTCAGATGCGTTTGATAATGAACTCATCATTTCAACTTTGTGCGACATCAAAGCGGGAAAATCTGTTCACATACCAGTCTATGACTTTGTGAGCCACTCCAGGTAAATGTCTTAAATATGCTAGAAGATTGTAAGTGGGGAGTATTCAGACAATATTATGTAAATTTGATTACAATATTATGTATATTAATGCATTTAATACAATTGCAAGCCAAAATGCACTTAAAAGAAAAAAAACTGAAAGAATGAAAAACTGTAACAATCAGTTTTAAATGTTTTAAATAGATCTATGCAGATATTTGTTTTGTTTCTTTTTGTTTGTATTGTACTCTATTTTAAGAGGGC
Organism: Periophthalmus magnuspinnatus; assembly: GCF_009829125.3. Taxonomy (NCBI): domain Eukaryota; kingdom Metazoa; phylum Chordata; class Actinopteri; order Gobiiformes; family Gobiidae; genus Periophthalmus; species Periophthalmus magnuspinnatus. The sequence goes on along the minus strand of NC_047129.1, from coordinate 3,698,977 downwards.
ACTCATGAAAAAGATTCATTTTATGAATCTTTTAGAGACGAGCTTTTAAACATGATGAACTACTCTCTTCAGACAGGGGTCTTTCCCACTGCCTTTAAAGCTGCAGTGGTGAGGCCCCTGCTGAAGAAGAGCAATTTAGATTTTAATGATTTTAACAATTACAGACCAGTGTCTAACTTACCATTTTTAAGCAAAATTTTAGAAAAACTTGTTTTTATCCAGCTTAATTATTTTTTAAACACACAGAACATTCTTGAAGAATGTCAGTCTGGTTTTAGAGTAAACCACAGTACAGAGACAGCCTTGACAAAGATTTTAAATGATTTTAGACTAAGTTATGATTCTAAACAGGTGACAGTGTTGGTTCTACTGGATCTAAGCGCTGCCTTTGATACGGTAGACCACACTATTCTTTTAAACAGACTCAAACACCTGGTCGGCCTCTCTGGTACTGTACACAAATGGTTTACTTCCTACCTCACAGACAGAACATTTATGGTAAGCTTAGACACCTACTCCTCTCAGGTTCATAAAATCACATGTGGTGTGCCCCAGGGTTCCATTTTAGGTCCTATACTTTTTAACCTGTACATGCTCCCTCTTGGTGATGTCATCAGGAGACATGGAATCAGCTTCCACAGCTATGCAGATGGTACACAGCTTTACATCTCCATGTCTCCTGATGACACCAGCCCAGTGGATGCTCTTTTTAACTGTATTTTAGACATCAAATCCTGGATGGCAGAAAACTTCCTCCAGCTTAACCAGGACAAAACTGAGGTTTTAATCATCGGTCCTGAGGCCCAGAGAGAGAAACTTTTACCCAAATTACAGTCACAGTCTTTTAATCCATCATCACAAGTAAGAAACCTGGGCGTTATTTTTGACTCTGAGCTGACTTTTATTCCACACATTAAAAACATCACAAAAATTGGTTTTTACCATTTGAAAAACATAGCCAGAGTCCGTCCCATTCTCTCTCGGGCCAACACAGAGACGCTGATGCATGCTTTTATCACCAGTCGTATAGACTACTGTAATGCCCTGCTCTCTGGTCTTCCCAAAAAGGCGATTTCAGGTCTACAATTATTACAAAATTCAGCAGCACGTGTCCTGACTAAGACCAGGGGGCAGGACCACATTACACCGGTATTAGAATCCCTGCATTGGCTCCCTGTGTGTTTCAGGATCGATTTTAAAGTTCTTTTACTGGTTTTTAAATGTCTTAATGGTCTTGGGCCTTCTTATCTTACAGAACTGCTTTTATCCTATGAACCCTCGCGGCCCCTGCGCTCCTCCGGCAGCAGGCTCCTAGTCATTCCCAAAGTCAGGACACACACGCATGGAGAGGCCTCTTTCCAGTTTTATGGCCCCCGTCTATGGAACAGCCTGCCGGAGGACCTCAGGGCCGCAGAGAACATTCAGGTTTTTAAAAGCAGGCTCAAGACCCATCTTTTTAGCATAGCTTTTGATTAGTATTTATCATTTTAGTTTACTTCTCTATTTATTTAGTCTTATTTAGGCTGGCTAGTGTGTTTATGTTTTATTTATGTTTTATTTACTTGTTTAGTTTTGACTTATTTTATTATTTATTGATTATTTTATTATTTATTGATTATTTATTTTATTATTTATTGACTTATTTATTAGGTTTGACTTATTTTATTATTTTTAATCATTTTAGATTTGCCAGTGTTTCCTCTGAGGAGCCCTCTGCACCGGGAGCTGTGGTTGGCTGTGGCTGCTGGGCCCTGGCTCCTGGGCCCTGGAGGTTTGGTCTTGACCTCATCTCTTCTCTGGGCCCTGGGCTGGTGTCCTGTGGCTGTGGGTGACCCTGTTCCTGGTGCAGATGGTTCCTCTGGTGGCGCTCTCTCATCTGGTTCATCTTTATCCAGCCTGTTCCACTTAAACATATTTTAAATGAAACTGAGGTATTTTAACATGTGTTGAGGTGGGGGGTGGGAGTGTGTGTTGGGGTGGGGGGTTGTTTGGTTATGATTATTGATGTGTTGGGGTTGGGTTGTTGGGCTGTCGGGTGGCTGGGTGGGTTTGGTGGGTGGGACTGATTTTAATGCTTTGTAAAGCACTTTGTGTTACTTTTTTTTTGTATGAAAAAGTGCTATATAAATAAAGTTTGATTTGATTTGATTTGATTTTGATGAAAAAGATTCTGGTACTGCTATTGGGGTCTCTTTCTGTATAAAGAAAAAAAAGCATCAGAAATGTGTTTAAACTATACTTATACATTTAAAAGACATGTTTATTGTCAAACAATTGCAAGTACCAAAATATCACTTTAGCCTATTTGGAAGTTTAGAACATCAGGGGATTTTTTTTTATAAATTAGATTTTTAATCAGCAAGTTTTGCTGCATTTAAAATTTTTGTATTAAAACAAATATATTACATATACACATTTTGTATATCTTCAAAACATTAACAATATAATGCAGTTTATTTCATTGTCAGTCAAATACTTCCCAAAACACACGCAGGAGTCTGCTTGTGGATGGTCAGACATTATAATTGTGTGTAAGATTAGCCTTATTTGTGACCATATTTTTGGTGTTACAGGAAGCAGGAGACCGTGACTGTGTACCCGGCCGATGTGGTTCTCTTTGAGGGGATCCTCATGTTTTACTCTCAGGAGATCAGGGACCTGTTCCAGATGAAGCTCTTTGTTGACACTGACGCGGACACTCGCCTCTCTAGAAGAGGTACTAACTAATATATTACAATTAGCTGTAACATGATGACCACTGTCTAACATGTGAAGGCATCGTGTTCAATGGCATCATGACTAGAGAGCTTGGGATCAAACTACAAAAACTTGTCAAACATCTATAGAGATATATTAGCAAAGAACGATATCCATTCATCCATCCATTTTCTTCCCCTTATCTGGGGCCGGGTTGCAGGGGCAGCAGGCTAAACAGGGACTCCCAGACTTCCTTCACCCCGGACACGTCCTTCAACTCCTTTGGTGGGACCCTAAGGTGTTCCCAGGCCAGTCGAGAGACATTGTCCCTCCAGTGTGTCCTTGGTCTTCCCCCGGGGCCTCCTCTGGGTGGGACATGCCTGGAACACCTCCCTAGGAGGCGTCCAGGAGGCATCCTGAAAAGATGCCCGAGCCACCTCGACTGGTTCCTCTTGACGTTTAGGAGCAGCGGATCTATTCCGAGCTCCGAACCCGGTGGTGGACACCGGAAGTAAGGGATGCCGTCAGGCTGAAGGAGTCCTATTGAGCTTTGTTGGCTCTTGACACTCCTGAGGCAGCTGATGAGTACCGGCGAGCCAAGCATGCCACAGCTTATGCGGTCTCAGAGGCAAAAACTCAGGGTTGGGAGGAGTTCAGGGAGGGCATGGAGGACTATCGGACAGCCTCAAAGAGATTCTGGCAAACTGTCCAACGCCTCAGGAGGAGGGAGCAGTGCTTCATCAATTACAGGGGAATCGCACTCCACAACTTTCCCGGTAAGGTCTATTCCAGGGTATTGGAGAGGAGAATTCGACTGATAGTCAAACCTCAGATTCAGGAGGACCAGTGTGGTTTTCGTCCCAGTCGCGGAACATTGGACCAGCGCTATACTCTCCATCGGGTCCTCGAGGGCTCACGGGAGTTTGCCCAACCAGTCCCCATGTCTTTTGTGGATCTGAAGAAGGCATTTGACTGTGTCCCTTGTGGTGTCCTGTGGGGGGGGGGGTGCTCCGGATGTATGGGGTCCGGGGCCCTTTGCTAAGGGCTGTCCTGTCCTGTATGACCAGAGCAGGAGCCGTGTTCGCATTGCCAGCTGTAAGTCAGACCTGTTCCTTGTGTATGTTGGACTCCAAGGCTGTGCAGCAAAAAACAATATAAATAAGTAAACAAAAGAGCCAATAAAAGGAACAAACTGATAAGCTGATAAATACATTTATCACACTGTATTGTCAAAATACCTTTGAATGAATGCCAGCTTTAGTATCTCTATCTTTAGTAACAACTTAAATGCCATACTGTGAAATATTCCAATTACACACATTTCTGCTGCTTCAAATTTATGCATTCTTACTATGAGCAGGATCACCTTTCCACAGATCTGTAACATGGCCTGGTGATGTCCATTGCTTGTGAAATGTTTGATAATTCATAAGCAGTTATCCACCAGAGAAGTTGTATAGTGTACCTTTTAAGAATCTAGCTTCTCGTATGAGGACTTGTTTTTTTTTATTTTCTACATTAACCATGCATTCTCTGGTGAACGCTGGCAATGACGCATGCTGGGTAAAAATATTCTTTAACAGAAGATTCATAGATGGACTTGATTAATCTTTTAATTGAATTTGTACCAGAAAACTGTGGTGTCACAAGTGCATTTTTACAGTTTCATTCTTGCTCTTTTGTAGTTCTGCGGGATATCAGTGAACGTGGACGAGACTTGGAGAGCGTTTTGGCACAGTACATAACATTTGTGAAGCCTGCCTTTGAAGAGTTCTGTCTCCCTGTGAGTACATAAATATATTCAACCACAAAGGTTAAACACTTTTTTGTTTGTTTTTGATAGGCTTCACAAAGTTCCTGTGTTCATCTAATAGCATAATCTTGATAGCTATAGGAATGGGGAATATATCAGTTCCAATAACTCAGATATTGAGGTCCTCCGATTGCATATATGATACAAATGATTTTACAAAAATGAAAAGTTAATTTGTGATTTTTACTTCAACTAAGATAAAAGCATGGGCTATTGAAGCTAAATATTAGCATGTTCAAATATGTTATTGTCCACAGCAGTCCAATGTCATATCTGGATTTTAAAAAAATCCAAATTTAAGGGGGAGATTTTATTCATGAAAATTTCATCCTTGCCCTCAGTCACACTCGGGACTTCTACCAGAGGCCTGGAAGCTTGAGGGTTCTCCACAGTATCTTTGCTGTTCCTAATACCGCACTTTTCTGGACTGAGATGTCTGATGTTTTTCCTGGGATCTGTTGTATCCACTCCTCCAATTTGGGGCTCACTGTCCCAAGTGCTCCGATGACCACAGGCATCACTGATGCCTTCACCTTCCAGGCCTTCTCCACCTCTTCTTTGAGCCTCTGGTATTTCTCTAGTTTCTCGTGTTCTGTTTTCCTGACGTTCCCATCACTTGGTATTGCATTGTCCACCACAACGGCTTTGCTCTGTTGTTTATCCTAAACCACAATGTCCGGTTGATTCACCATCACCATTCTGTCAGTCTGTATCTGGAAGTCCCACAGGATCTTGGCTCCATCATTCTCTACTACTACCTTTTGGAGGTGTTTCCGACCTTGACCTTGGCTACAGTCCATACTCTACACAGATGTTTCTATGCACTAAGCCCACCATTGCAGTGGACACTACAGTACGAAATGATGGAAACATCAGGAAAAATGAACATGAGAAACCTAGCGAAATACCTGGGGCTCAAAGAAGAGTTGGAGAAGGCCTAGAAGATGAAGGCTTATTATACCTTTTATTATTACTCACATATTTTGCGATACTTGAATGTCAACCAAGACGCGTCAAACAGGCACACATTGATAGACTGGTATCATACCTGAACACCTATTGAGATGTACATTTTTGGCAGTACGTGTATTGCCCATACCGTGAATTCAGAACTTTCCTTCCCTCATTTTTAAACTATGGACTTTATACAGTCCTATCACTGAATATACCCGAACAACTCCTCACTGTCCCTTGTTTTTTCTAGACTAAGAAATATGCAGATGTGATCATACCAAGGGGAGCTGATAACATTGGTGAGTGACTATTAGTTTCAAGAAAAACTTGAAATGTTCACCATAATGGCTAAATAAGTGTGAGAAAGCGCTGTAGAAACTGGTGGCCCTACACTATTGTGAAGGCCACAGAGAGGAGACGGGAGACAAAGTGTCTTTAAGTACAACTATTAGGAGAAAATGTAAGAAAGTAAATGTAGTTCTGTACACACTTTCTTAAGTGGGTAACTTATTCCTTTCAGAAGTTACTTGATGAAAAAAAACAAGCTTTGTTTTCATAGCAAATAATGGCATCTAGAGATTGCTAAAACTAAATTATTAAACAATTATTTTAGCCTTTGTGTTATGGCTTTTTTCCAGCAGGTCCACATTTTGGTCTTTTTGTTTTTTAGGATGCAGACTTCTGTGTAATGTTTTTAAAATGGTTTTAAATTATTGATTTTATGACTAACTTAAAGATACCCTATACAATTTATTTAGTTGGGGGGTCCATCACCTGCTGGTCTCCATGGAGATAACGTTGCTTGGCAAAAAATATTCCACGGTCCCCACTATAATATTAAACTTTGATATGTCCAAAGAGACGAGCAGGTGATGCCACTAGGCCAAGTTATTTTTCAGATCTATGGAGATGTAACCCTACTTACCGGTAGTTTCTTTTAGAGAAAGTTTAATAGATGCAAGATGGATATGTTTAATGACATTTTATAGAAAATTGCCGGCACCCTTAAATTAGCCATGGTTGCTTTGAAAGGCTATAATTTATTGTACCAAAATCTGTATGTTAAGTCAATTACAGCATCTCTAGAGGAGGAGGGATGTATATTTAGGTATGGGGGAGTGATAGTGATTAGCTCTTTAACCAATCATATCCTTTGTCTGTGCAGTTGCAATAAATCTGATTGTGCAGCACATCCAGGACATACTGAATGGAGGTTTGACCAAACGACTGAATGGATGGATCAACAGTTATGGTACAAAAAAGCAACAGAGCATGGAGTCCAGCAGCCGGCCTCACTGAGCTAAGCCTGTGTGACAGAGGGCAGCACTCAGCAGCACGCGTCTCATGAGTTTGAAGACTTGTCACATGGGGCAAGAATTGTGCAGCAAAGATGATTTATTGAGTTTGGACTGAGTGAATGGAAAGGGGTACATTTACTGTACCTGATTACATATAGATGTGTTGACAGTTTTGAACATGAAGTCGAACCAACACTAGAAGCCTTTTTCTGAAACTGTTTTTCAAATGGCTGCCTCTGCCTCAGCACTGAATAGCCCAGTGCCTAGTACTACTTGAAGCTTCAAATATTCAATAATCCAGCAGTGCTCTCTCCGCCTTATTCAAGTTCACTCTGTGAGCCAAATGTAATGCAACACGCTCTGTGCAGCAAGGAGCAGTCAACAGATTGGGATTGTTCAGGTTAACTAGTAGTACTGTCTGTTTGCTTTGTCTTGTGCAAATCCAAGTTATTTAATAATGACACAACCAATTCTCACCTCAAATCAGTTATCTGACATTGTCGCCAAAGAATTGTGCAGTGCTTTTGTGTTTGATCGGAAAAGCATAGTTTATGTTAAACCACAACAGTGTTTACTTTGACTCAAACCTTCAGATGCAAGTAAAAAGATTGTTTAAAAGTAGAAAGTTAAAACATGTGGTACCTAGTACTGTTCTTCTGTTTCCTGTGTACATTTGTACATAATGTTCTCAGGTATGGTTTACTTGAGTTGTGCTGTTCAGAGAATTGTATTTACTAAATATGTTAAATATTGTCTTTCACTTTCCTCACTAAAGTAGAGGGCTTTTTGTCAACTTTCAAGAACTTAAAAAGAAATCACTTAAATGAATGCATTTATAAACAATATGATCATACTTGATGCTATTCTGCTTTTCTTTGTGGAAAATAATATGATTAAACAATCTTCTCTTCTGTCCTTTCTAACTGCATCAAAATATCACAATAACAAGCCTATTTTAATGGTATATTATCAAAAGAGTTGGTATGATTATAAGGATGACAATATGCAGGGGTGTAGCACCAAATTCTGGGCCCTGGACACAAATTCTTTGTGGACCCGCACAACATATTGTGGCCATTACAGACTTTGCACTGGACCCTGGGCAAACGGTACCCTTTACCCCGTCAACCTGTGTAACTAAAAACTTTTAATTCAAAATATGTCTATAAGTACTTTCCCATACTGTAAGGAAAGCTTTTTATTACAAAAAAATTTAAGCAAAGCTTAAATTTTTCCTGAGAAACAATTACAATGTTTATTTAAATCTCCATACTGCAGGAGAGATCCAGCTACTAAAGTGGGGTACCATTAGTTATGTCCATTTTTAATTATTAATTGAACAAAGTTAGAAGTTACAAATTCATCTGAGGTCACTCCCTGCTGGTTGAATTCTGTCCAAAAAGCCCTCTGTACAGTTCACTCTTTGCTTCATCCGTCATCGTACTGTGATCCACAGGAGCCATGAAGTTGACCAGTTTATTGTGAACGTGGTATCTGACCTTCCGCCCTTTACTTGCTTTGGTATCCACTTTCTTTTTTATCTTACTCCTCAGTTTCTGTATTGCCAACCACTGCCTGCCCATTGCCACTTGGTCATTGGGGTCTGGCTCGCTCGTCTTGCGTTCAATAAGCTCTCTCAATAACTGATGGTAAAAATCATCATCATCAAAAATGTCCTCATCTACGTCTTTGAGATGCGAATTTGTTTTTAGCTGTTTCTCCGACTCCTCTTTTACCATTGCATTTTCCAATGTGAACGCGCATTCTTTCTTTCCCATAACCTTATATTCTGATCGACGAATTTGCACACGCTTTATCAGTCTCTCTTTATCCATAAGGACTTGCTCAATTTGGGTAAGTATGTTTCTTTCAAATGCGCCAAAAGATTTGCTGGTTTTCCCCATGGTTAGCCTGGTTTTGTCATGCCACTTTTGGAGAGTTGCGTTCTGGTAAGGCGTGAATGCCGCAAAACGTTTGGCCATAAAACCTGGATATTTGGCCATTTCTAGTTTACGTTTTTGTGGCTTTTTATTTCTTTGTTCTACATCGCAATCGTCATCGCTTAGAATCTCTTCATCGCTTTGCTCTCCCAAGCTGATCGCTCTTGTATCCGCATTTTGTACAAGAAGTTCATCGTGTAACTCCAGTAATGATCTTTGTAGAGCTTTTAATGCTTTGTGCGAATTTTTCAGTGCACTGGCAAATTCTGCATATTTCTTGAATTCTGGCAAGGTCAAAGGTTGAGGAAGCTGATTGACTGAAACAAGAGCTTTCTGGAATTTGATTCGTCCTTCAAGAAGCTGGTCCCACAGAGCTAGTTGGTTCTTTACGGCTTTGCCTTTCTCTACTTCCTCATTGACTTTGTCTTGAGAAAATGTCTGCACAGTGGAGTTGTCATGGTCATCTAGCTCCTCAGAGCTTTCTTCATCATCATCTTCTTCACTTTCCTGTTCATCCTAAAAGAAATAATTAATTAAATTACTACAATGTAATCTAAATGGATAAAATAAAATATCCTTTCTAATTTTGAATGTAATTTGTGTCTTTTGTCTCAAAATTTTGTCTTTTTTCAATCTAATCTGTAAACAATAATATTATTATTATATTATTATACTATATACTCTTAGTATATAGTATAATACTAGTATAAATATTAGGGTTGTCAATAGAACCAAAAGTCAGATACTAATACATACTAAAACTAGTATGGAAGTATCAATATTGAATATAAAATCCCTTAACTGGATAGAATTTGACCTTTCCTGAACAGTTTCATCTTGAGTTTTGTCAAAACGAGTGTAAGAACACATGGTATAATAAACAGAACTATTATTTGGTGTTGAAAATTACAAGATACAACCCCAATTCTAATGAAGTTGGGACGCTGTGTAAAACTTCAAAAAATACAAAATACAATGATTTGCAAATCCTTTTCAACTTATATTGAACTGAATAAACTACAAACACTTATGCACATATTCACTCATTTTCAATTTGATTGGCCTCTATATATTCCAAGATAATTATTATGGTGTGTATTGAGGGTTACACTAACAATACCACTGCTACAACAAATAATATCTTACCTCCTCTTCCTCCTCCCCCTCACTCACTCCTAAGTCATCCATGCCCTCTGTCAGTTTGTGGAAGTCCACTCCTTTTGGAAAAGTCACTTCAGAGTCATTTAGATTGTCACCATCATCATTTAAATTGTTATCTTCATCTTTTTCTTGAAACTCTTCTTCTGCCTCTTCTTCCTCCTCTCCATCATCTTGGAAAGGACAAATGATTGATGCATTACTCATGTAGGCAAAACATGATTTTTTTTTTTTTTTTGCTTGAATTAAACTAGTATAGAAATAATGATAATAGGAATGAGACGACCACATATAATGTAAAATGTAAATTGTGAGTAAATATGGCCAAATCAAGTATGCTTACAATGTGCATAATGTAAATTTGTACATGCTTGCCTCCTTGAAGAGGTTATTGCTTTGCCTGGAAAGTTCCACAGTTTGGCATTAACTTATCTATCTCCATAGTTACAAGGCAAATCTGATAGGCAACCCTGCTCAAAGTAACGCCTGTGTTCCAAGGTATTTTTGAGCTATAAACCACCTATAGTACAGATGGAGGAGCAATGCTATTTGCCATACTGTGGAATATTCCAGGCAAAGCCACAACATATCCAGGCAGGTGGCAGACCCTCTCCTAAAAAAAAAAATCATAGTGCACCTTTAAAACATAATCTGCACTTTCACTTAGACCAGGAAGTTCACCCTCTAAGACAGATTTCAGAGAATACTGTTAGAATGTTATGTAGCTCATAAAACAGAAATTACTGACAACACTTAAAAAGGGAATGAATTTCCCTTACCATCTTCTCCTTCTTCACCCTCTTGCTCGTCATCATCTTCAACAGCTTCATCAACTTCTTCATCACCATCACCACCATCATCATCATCATTATTCTCGGAATATCCCATGTCCCGCATCAGTTGTTTTCTGGACACCGCTTTGCCCACATACCTCTTGTCCGTGTCTGAGAGCAGAGAGGCGGCGTGTTTCCTCAGGGTACTCGGTCTCCTGTCTCCATTGTCCTTTTCATCTTCGTTAAAATTTTCTATCACTCTGGCTTTCGTATCCTCGTCGCCATCATCTTCGGGATCAATAAATTTTGGCTGCGGATTAAGTAAATCTTCCAACTGTTGAGAAAATGAGCCAGACATGGTAAAAAGTTCTTCAAATTTCACACGTGTGTTGCTCCGGCTCGACACTTCTGCAGTAGACGGTTATGACGCCGGTAAAGAGCGACGAACTGTACCTTCGAATAAACCCACAATATTGTCTGTCAGGAAAATATGAAAAAAAAACACCCAAAAAAACCCAAAACAAAACAAAACATAATAATCAAGACCATTTGGTCAACAACAGGACAGGAATGGGTTAACCAGACCTACTAAACAAAGTTAATAACATTTTGATTGCCTACTGGCTGCCATTGTGCCTTTAGGCAAGACACTTGGTTTTCCATTACACGTACAATGTGATTACCTAATTATATTTGCCCAAAGACTAAGTTGTTTCTTGACATGTTTGTATGGCAGGCAGAGGCTTAATTTTATAAAGTAAATATAGAATTACTGTATATCTCCCAAACTACTTTACCTGGATTGTTCCACACAGTATGACATTAAACGGATCCATCTCCATAGACACAAGTAGGTGACACCACCAGACTAAGTGACAGGTAACATCTGTGGAGAGACAAGCCCTTTCACAACAGGAATCCATCCATCCATTTTCTTCCGCTTATCCGGGGCCGGATCGCGGGGGCAGCAGTCTAAGCAGGAATCCATGTTATTTAATTTTTTGTTTGTTTTTTGTTTGTTTTTTTTTTTTGGTCAATAAAAACACCTATAATTGAACATGTATATTACAGATTAGTTCAATGCCATTCTGCGGAACACAAGATATGTTTTATAGTCCACTTTTTAATGCCACTTTAAGATGTCTCTATAATCTCTCAGTCACCTAGATAAAATCCATAGCAAAACTGCAATGCTAGTCAAGGTACACTCAAAATTTGTGAGCAGAAACCAAAAAGGCTAATCAATAGAGTTAACACTTTACATATCATATTTAACACTTTTTAAAGTATAGCTACTGTATAATATATTTTTCCTACAAAAACTCTAAGTGCTTTTTTTTTTTCCTGGGATTGCACAAAAATAAACTGCAGACATACAAAATCCTGAGACAAAACTCAGGTACACGTCCCCTTTTTTGCCTGCAATCTTCAGCGCATGCGCACACTGTTGGCGTGGCTCCACCGTCGCTGCTAGCTTAGTTTTGTCCCGACGTGTTCGTGTAACAAAGATCACAAAGTTTACAGTGAACATGTCCACCAGCGATTTTTATTTGCGGTATTATGTGGGACACAAGGGGAAATTCGGACACGAGTTCTTGGAGTTTGAGTTCAGACCGGACGGTGAGCTTGTTTTGGCGGTAATTCATAGATGTTAGCTCCACTACGTGTTTGCTATGAGCTAACTAGCCAGCGGTTTATTGTAGGCCTCATTCGCTCTGTATAGTAGCTTTTACAAATTTCTCAAAAAATCGTTGTACAACGTTGTCAACAATACCACTGCAATGACTGCTTCAGCTGCATTGCTCAAATTTATGTGCACTAGTTGTTTAGGCCTGACTATACATTGCATAGGATGAATGATGATGAATGAATGTACACTACTATGTTCAACACTTCTTGTTTCATTTACAGGAAAACTGCGCTATGCAAACAACAGTAACTACAAAAATGACGTTATGATCAGAAAAGAGGTATTTTGATTTTTTTAATTTACCACCCTATATTGCTCAAGATTGACTCTTTAAGCCACGTTGTAATGTTTCATGTTTCATTAACACACGTTTGAATAATCCTTTATTATTAGTCTGTCTACATCTCCAAAGCTCAAAATGCTCTGTTTCACCTTGTGATGTCATTAAGTAGTAGTTTACAAGTTAATGGCTATGTGTTACCTTTTATTCAGTAAAGATTGACAATTCCAGGGCTGAAATTATCCAAATTATTCTAGTGAAGGTGTATGGATTTTAAAAACACAGTGGAGCACTTCCTGTATTACCACATAACATCACAAGGTGGAACAGTGTTTTCCGTTTGAGAGAAGAACGCTGAATATGCAAGGTTTGTGTGTTTAAATGCGTGTAGAAGAAGCAAAACAAAACTGGTATGTTTTGCTGGGGAAACATTAAAACATGGATCAGATCAGGTGGCGTACTATGAGCCCTTTAATCTAAACCAGTTTGGTTTATAATCATAGTGTAGTATTCTCAATTGAGAAAGGTAGTTGAAGCAGTTAGTCATGTCTAAGTCTGCACAATCTAATTATGAGGCTTTTTTGTTGTTACTATGTGTTCTTGCAGGCATATGTACACAAAAGTGTGATGGAGGAGCTAAAGAGGATAATCGATGACAGTGAAATCACTAAAGAAGATGATGCTCTGTGGCCGCCTCCAGACAGAGTTGGCAGACAGGTTTGTATATATTGTCAGTTCTGCATGTATAAGCAGAACTTATTCAAGGCTTGTGAAAATTAAAACGTTGCATATATCCTTTGTGTACATGTCAAACAATTTCACAAGTAATGCAACTCTATACTGTGATGTGTACATTTTGGATAAACATTACACGGATATAGTTTAGTGGGAACGGACAGTCTTGGCAGTGATTACTTTTTTTTTAGCAAATAATACCCCAAAATGCAGTCTCCATTACTCCTTTTTCCTCTCTTGTCAACACATATGTAATTTTTTTGTTTTATAGGAACTGGAGATTGTAATTGGAGATGAGCATATTTCATTCACCACCTCAAAGATCGGATCTCTTATTGACGTTAACCAGTCTAAGTGAGTAGTGTTATGGTGAAACTGCAAGTAACAGTAACGTGTTGGACATATTAAAATAACTTCCCTCTTCCCCTTCCAGGGACCCAGAAGGCCTTCGTGTGTTTTACTATCTGGTTCAGGATCTCAAATGTCTTGTCTTCAGTCTCATTGGACTTCATTTCAAGATCAAGCCAATCTAAGTGTTTTTATTTTCTGCTTAGTTTATGTGCTTTATCCATTCTCAGATCTGATTTGTACATTTGCCGTTGGTGGAATTTTTTTTTTTAAATACAATTTTGGAAAACATGCCTGTTTTGGTAAAGAAAACTTGACTTCAATTTTTATTTACAGTGTTGACTAAACACATTCACACCAAGTAGTAAGGCTGAGAAGTAATAATGATTTTGAATGACTGCTTTAAGATGCCAAAATCTGACAAGGCACTCTTTTGAACCATTAATCTACTGAAATCTAAATGCACAAAGAAAAGGTTACAGTACAGAAATCTTCAGAGGTAAACCTATACATTAATTTTCCATTCAAGATAATTAAATGGCTTAGAATACTGTATAATTTAAAACTCTTTTAGATTAGTTAGCTCAGTTAGCTCAGTGGCTTTCCTTCCAGAACTGTGAAAATATCCTCTAACGACTTGTGGACACACTGGAGGAACTCGTGCACATTTCGAGCAGGGTATGTGGACACGTTACAGCCGATCCAGTCATCATGAACTCCATAGCCCACCCCAAATCCATCTGGAACCACAGGCGCGAACCCCCCCAGGCCTACAGCGGGACTGGTGAGGGTGCTGGTGGACAGGATGTTGTGGTTAATGGAGCTGTAGGCTGGGTCTGTGTACAGGCTGTGCAGAGGCTGCCCTTTCAAGTTGGCCAAGTACCGCATGGCAAAGAGGTGGCGGTCAAAACCTTGGCCTGGGAGAAGAGTAACAGGTTAGAGATGTGCTTTACAATATAAAAGCTCATTATAGCTCAAAGATGGGAGTGAACAATTTAACTACAAGGCTAATTGTCTGTAATCCCTCAGTCGTCCAGGTCTGAGCCATAGGAGAGTGAAATTATGAGTGATGTTAACTTCTCTGTAACATCCAACTACAGTGGACTACATTACAGCAGCAGAAACGGCCATTAGAAACAACAAACTTACAGAGACAGAAGCTGATGATCTGAGGCTGAAACTAACAGCTGCACTGAGCAGCGCCAAACCTCCTCCCTTCAACATGACATCATAGAAAAGGAAGGCTCTCACTGGTCAACATTTTGCCAGCTGACAAAGGGAGATGCACCTCAATCTTGAACTCAGCTGATAACGAGGCTAAAGTGAACAGCCTCCTATGTGACACCACCACTTATGAATTACTCAAATGAGACGCTACTAGTGGGTACAAGAAGAAAATCATAGACTGCTTACAGAAGCTGGAGAAGGAGAGGAAGTCATTGATAGACAGCTGTATTACTGGCTCTATCCTGGTGACTCCATTCCTTGGAGCCTATAGCCTCCCAAAAATTCACAATGAAGAGGTCCCCCTCAAACCCATTATGTGTAGCACTGACTCCATCACATACTAAATACTGTCTAAATAACACGTATTTCCAGTTTAGAGGGAACTTCTACAGGCAAATCCGCAATTGTGCCATGGGCTCACCGGCCACTCTTATTATGGCTAACTTATGCTTTTCTTCTCATCTATTTAGACAAAAATGTTACATGCTGGGGCTTTAAAGCTATCATCTACAAGTTTATTGGATTTTTTGTTCACCAGTTGATGGCAGATGTGAAATCTGTTCCACCCTCCCCTCACCCGGCCTTTCTTCAGGCTCACCTGTGCTTGCTGGTCTTCCTCTGTCAGGATAAAGGTGGCACACTATCAGACTGCAGTAATGTAGATTGCACCGAGTGGTAAAGTGTAAGAATACAACAGGGGCAGATCTGCAAATCTATTTATAGATGGTAGCTTTAAGGTCTATATGTTCATTGTGCCCCGAAATAAGGACTAAACCAAACACCTAGTAGATTTAATTACTAATCAACAAACACACACACACTGTCAAAAACATAGGAACATTTGAAACACTGACCCATAGCTGCCTCCTTGGTGAGCTGCCCATGGTACTTGGAGCACTCATTTAGCATGGCCTTCAGCTCCTCCATGCTGTGCTTCCCTGGCTCATGGACAAAAGCGTGGGAGCAGCGTTTGGTGTGAATAGTGGCTGGCCTAATGGTCTCTGTACGGCCGTGTTTAAACGCTGCTGTACTACAAGACTCATAAGTGGCTACAGTTCGTCCATACTGCCTCAGAAAACCCATCTGAAATGCCAGCTGAGCAATGGCATCTGGGCTCAACTTACTCTTTTTCAACTGCTCTTTACCTCCCTTTTTAAACTCCATCGCATCTATGGTCAGCTTGGATACGGCCGCGTCAAAATTCTCCTTGGCTTTTTGGATACCGCTTTTCAATTCATCATCTAAGTTAAAGTGCAATCTTTGGACAGCTAAGGTGGAATCCACAGTGGCACGAGCAGAACCAGGATTCACAATGGGTTTTTCTGTTGTATCTTTGAAGATTTCATTTTGGAATCTGAGCACTGCCACTCCATCTCCCCAAGAATGCTCAAAATTGATTGCCGCATTTCCATCTTTGGCTACAATAATGCTGAAGGACTTGTCGTACCAGCGATTGCACCCATCTCCGTGAAGCATGTTGTGAGAAATGTGAATATGGTCCTTCATAGCTTCATCATCGAGACAAAGACAAAACAATGCACTGTCTACGGTTTGTAAAAGTCCTCCGTTGCCATTGGCGATTAGCTTCTCTCTAAGACTTGCCCACACGTTTCTATTCTCACTTGTTAGGACGCCAATCGGACTGGAAGGCACTGGGGTTTCATCTGACAAAATGTACTTCAAGTGGGAGTGAATCTCTGCCGGTTTCACCAAATTTCCATCGCGATCAACAATATCAAACACGTACAAGTTGCCTTTCCTCATAACTAAAAGATGTCTTCCTTTCTCATCTGTAAACAGCTCATCTCTTCCTTGTTTTGGCAATCTGGTAGAGTTGAAAAGGCGGAAATACTGCGACATGTCTAAAGGGTAGGCGTTGACCATGTAGGCTCCATACCAGGACAGCGAAGAGGGAACCCAACGGATGAACTTTTTGAATTGGTCTGTGTCGCTTTTAGCAGGGTTTAGGTGGAAGACTTCAGGTTCTAGTACTCCTGCTCGGAGTGTTTTCATGAAGCGTACGGCAGAGCAAACCATGTTAGTGGCACGAATAAGCTGATCGTTGTATTCTGGTTTGGGGTCGGGGTTGAAGGACATGAAGGGGTTATAGTTGAGGACTACAGAGTCCCGGGCAGAGAGGTACATGTCAAACCAAGGAGCTGGAGATAAAAATCTAAGTTAGTACAAATATGACTGTGTTACTATAATAAACACTTTTAAAATCTTGATTTTTTGAAATATCACAGTAATGATGGGACAGTAATGATAGGCTCCTCAAGCATTTGACCCGGCGCGCTTAAAATATAAGACAGTTTCCTCTATTTGAGAAATAATTTCTAAACAGACATAACAAATTTAATTTTTGACAATACCCGAAAGTAAGCCTTTTGAACCATCTCTGTAGATAGCAGGTACAACATTTACCTTAATTTGTATTCAGCGACAGGTCCAAGATTGTTGGTTGTTGTACATGATTTAATTTGTCCCTTATTATTTAATAGAGGCTATAAGTGACTGACATGCATACATAGATGGAATCATCATAGAATTTTACTGGACCCAATTTCACCTCTCCGCAGCTACTAAGGAATAGGCATCATATAGCCACAATATGACATATTATTTTCAAATGAGTCTCTTTTACTGAAGTTGTAGTAGGAGAAATGCTTTAACTTTCATAGACTCTCAGAATTGACCACATGATCCTTAAAGAAGTTGTAGTGAAGTCATTCTAATTTAAATAACTTTTCTCATACTCTCTCTTATTGTGTCATGACTCTTCTATTGCCTATCAAATAGTCAATGCAAACATTTGTCTGGCAAATGGAAGGCCGAGCTACCATTTATGTCCCACCTACTCATTTCAATGCTGATTTCTTAGATTTTTTTTTTTTTTAAATCACATCATACTTGTGTACATTTGTTTCTTAATAGAAAGGCATTTGTACCGGAGATGTAGCTCGTGTGCTTATTATTTTTGTCCTGGGCAACCAGTTCTTCATTCAGCTGTTTTCCCACTCCATTCTTGAAATCTTCTGCAATTTTCTCTGTGTTTCTGTAAGAAGAAATAATGGCTCATCAGAAGTGCTTGTTTTATAATTCATTAACTCACTGCTTTTCAAACTTACCTGAACTGGTCATCATCCAAAAGAGGTCTCTGAGCAGCTAAATATCTTCTAATAGTGTCCTCTAGTTTGGGTACTGGCAACCTAGGAACAACAAATTCAATTAATTTGACTGTGTCTAGTATTTAATGAATTACAATGAGCTCATATGATGGATTCATTTTTATAGACAGGCTCTATAAAATGTTATCATTTTATAGAGCCTGTCCTCCTTAGTTAGGGTTAGTGTTTGTTTAGAACTAGCATAAACTAATTAACTCTGTAGTCCAATTTCATCCCTGATTTAGGTCTAGTTTAGAGCTAGTCTAGAAAGCCACTATTATGAAAACCTTGACACTGGCAACAAAACAATGGGAAAGTTGAGGAACACTTAAAATACACCTGTTTGTAACATTCCACAGATGAACAGGTAAATTGGAAACAGGTGAGTGTCATTATTGGGTATATAAGGAGCATCCCCGAAGGGCTCAGTCATTCACAAGCAAGGATGGGGTGAGGTTCACCACTTTGTGAACAACTGCATGAGCAAATAGTCCAACAATCTCAACGTATTACAAGGAACTTAGGGATTTCATCATCTACAGTCCATAATATCATCAAAAGATTAAGAGAATCTGGAGAAATCTCTACACATAAGTGGCAAGGCCAAAAACCAACATTGAATGCCCATGACGTTTGATCCCTCTGGTGGTATTGTATTAAAAACAGACATGAATGTATAAAGGATATTACCACATGGGCTCAGGAACACTTCAGGAAACCATTGTCAGTTAACATAGTCCGTCGCTACATCTCCAAGTGCAAGTTAAAAGTGTGCAAAGTGAAAGCTATATATCAGCAACACCCAGAAACACCATCGGATTTTCTGGGCCCGAGTTCGCCTGAGATGGACTGATGCAAAGTGGAAAAGTGTGCTCTGGTCTGACGAGTCCACATTTCACATTTTAGAAATCATGGACATCATGTTCTGCAGGCCAAAGAGGTAAAGGACCATCCAGATTGTTATCAGTGCATAGTTCAAACGCCAGAATCTGTGATGGTCTGGGGATGTGTTAGTGCCCATGGCATGGGTAACTTGGACATCACATGTTACAACAGTGTGGCTTCGTAGTAAAAGAGTAAAAAACCTGTCTCCCATTGAAAATGTGTGGCGCAGTATGAATTACAAAATATGACACCGGAGAATCCGGACTGCTGAGCAACTGAAGTTGTACATTGTACAAGAATGGGAAAGGATTCTTCCTGCAAAGCTTCAACAATTAGTGTCCTCAGTTCCCAAACGCTTATTGATTGTTGTTAAAAGGAAAGGTGATGTAACACAGAGGTAAACATGCCCCTGTCCCAGCTTTATTGGAACGTGTTGCACACATCAAATTGAAAATTAGCAAACATTTGCATAAAAACAATAAAGTTCATCAGTTTGAAAATTAAATATCATGTCTTTGTAGTTTATTCAGTCCAATATAGGTTGAAACAGGATTTGCAAATCATTGTATTAGGTATTTTTTTGAAGTTTTACACAGCATCCCAACTTCATTGGAATTGGGGTTGTAAAACTCAGAGCTACTACCTGCATTTTTGTACTTTTCTTCTCAACTTTTTTCCACAAACTGCTGCTTAATTAATGTAAAGCTATGATTAATATTTGCCACAGGAACTATCCCATCAAACCAAGTATTAAATAGAAAAAAACAAATTGTCATATGCACTAAAGACTAAGCCCGTTAAGACCTTCGCCCTCTAGTGGTCAAGTCAAACAGACGCTATGCACTTTCACCTACATTCATTCAAACTCTCAAACCAACCTATAACAATCACTGTACTTTGCATATAGGATGGCAACGTTCAGCCAGTCATTTGCAGTGTACAATATGTGTATGGTTTCCATGTCTTACCTGGGCAGACTCTTCTGGTAATGCATGGACGGTACAACACTCCGATGCAGATATTCGGAATGTTGGCTGCTGTATTTCCGCCCACTAATAGTTACTGCTCTTGCATGTATCAAACTTCCACATTTCTCGATACAGCTGATGCTTTTCAATGATAGCAGTTTAGACATGTTTTCAGCTTTCCTCGTCAATCAATTTACCATCAGATAATACGCTTAATGCGTGGAAATCCAACTAGGTGACTGCAGACAGGAACCGCGTCTGAGATATCAAGGTAAGTATGCTAGCTACTGATTAGCCACAAAATGATTTACCTTGTTTAGCCAACCTTGTATTTGCAGACCGTGGTAAATGTTAAACAAATGGCACTTCTCGTAAAGGTATGTGCTGGAAATAATCATAACGCGTTACATTCGGTGGAATATCATTGTGGCATTTGAGCATTCAAGAATGAAGAGGATCCAGGAAGTAGAACCTTTAACATGTCACGTGACTACTTTAGTGGTCCAAACAAACACTGGTCATCTTTTTCAGAGTTAAGGCCCCATTATAACTCAATTTGATGAATTAAAATTATACATCTATCACGTTTTGTGAACATTAAATTATCAACCTATAGGTCTAATCGTAGGCTATGTATGTATAAAGATTAATAAGACAAAAAGAGACGTGTTTTTCGTAGTTGTCCCTGTTACCGGCAGAGAGCAGTAGTTCCTCACAGTTAGAACTTCGGCCTGAGTTGACTCCTGAACATACACACTGGGCTGCTGACTGGACTAGACCAGGCATATTTTAGACCAGGCATATTTTGGAATAGCCTAATTAATACTGGTGCCGAATACCACAATGGTTTGATAAATATCACTGCTACATGCTTTGATGTTGTAGGCTTTTCCAATTATTTCTTTTTTAGTATACTGCAATAAATAAATCCACTTTTTATTTTTATTTTATGGCAAAGAAAAACACAACATTGATTATTTATTCATTATGAAAACTTTATTTTTAGCTTTATTAAAGCAATTTAAAATGTATTTAGTGTTACCTAACTTTATGATGGCTTACACATATCCTTAAGCTTTAAAGTCACAGTATGTAACTTTTAACTAAACAGTATTGTTTGTTTTTGTTTTTGTTTTTTCATTTTGGTTGTGTTTATTGCAGTGAAAAACATGCATTCTTAGTGGGGTTGCACCTTCACAAACTTGAATCTTATTTGGCATAGAGGAGAACTCCCACTGCTTGTTTCCATGGAAATGTTGTTACTTTGACTACAAGCCTTCACAGTATGACATAAAACTTAAACTTGAGAACTACTTTGATGGATTCAAAATATATATTCAAGTTATATTATGTTATCTCACTGTTCATTATCATACTTATCATACTTGTTCCTAAGTATGGTTTTAATTTTCTATTTCCATGGAAGCAGGTGATGTCCCACCTCCAGAAAGTTACACATTGTATCTTAATCAGTGTTTTAGTTTTCTCTTTGCACAGTGGCTACAGTGGCTAAGGTGTGAGGGTAATTCACCCAGACATCTCTTTGTGCGCTGATGTGGCGTGGGTCTCTCTCTCCACGAGACACGGTCCGCTTATGTCTGCTCCGATCAGTGATGTCCACCTCCCTGCCTGACCTACATCCTCCTTCTGCTGTCGGTCACTCCCCTCTCTCTCTCCTCTCTCTCTCTTCTCTCGCTTTTCTCCCTTCTGTCCAGGCCCGCTGAGAGTGAGTGAGACAAGCCAAAGATGCTAGAGGTCAAAGCACTACTCACTGGGATGCAATGGAGGAAAGTAGACAGTTTTTCAATCACCAATGGGTATAAGGTTTTACTATGTTAGAAAGAAAGTCAGGGCTATTTTCATTTCATTTTCCAGTCATTTCATATTTTCATTCAGACTCAGATTATTAAAGTGCATTAGTGGCACCAATGTATCCAGTTTCATTTCAGTTCTAGTGTGGCCAGTTTTTAGACATAGACAATCATGAGCACTTGTGTTACAAGTCATTTGAAGAGATTAAGAATCTCCTGAGAGTCCTGGCCACACAGGGGACACTACTGTACATGTTTTTAGTGGTAGGAAAATTCGAGCACCCGAAAGAATCCACAGGCTGCAGTGTAGTATTCCTCATCAGCGACTATCCATAAAAGGTCAACCTAGCATCACTTCGTATTGGTTTACACACCTGTCAATCAAAAATACTATTACAAACTCTCCATGCATAGACACCCTCAGTGCTAGGTATCCTCCCCTTTCTACATACAAGATAATGGGGAAACTCCAATATGACAGTTCTGCCTCTTAAAACAGGAACATTCTGCAAATCTATACTGACAACACTATCAGCTATGTCATGTTATGAAAAGATAGCATCTCTGTTCAAAAACAAGACTTGTGTCACATGACTTTATGTTCAAATAACATTTAAGCATATGAGATCATGCGCCCTCATATAGTGAATATGTCGGAGGATATTAGTGACTTTTGCATGGTCATTATATAAATAGGCTATTGGCCTGACAGTGACTGTAAAGGGGATACAAAAAGGGTTAGACAGTCACTGGATTTGAGGTGCCACCTTGGATTTAAGGAGGAATAGAAATACCATAGGGATGAGTGGATGGTGATGGATGTTTTGCCTCTTTGAAAATGTTATATTCAGTAAGATATGAAACAATTGGTGACTATAATGAACTGTTTTGAAATGCATTGCAACCATTGACTTAAGATGGCCTTCCCCCACACTTCAGGTTCATTACTATTTATTGATTATTCACATTCAGAAAAATAAATAAATAAATAAAATATTGTTACTTTATTAGGTTACATGAGAAATTGGAGATAATCCCTTTGCACTTTGAAAAAGAAATGAGGGGCAAACAGCAAAAGGTAACATACTGATCTAAATATGTTATGTGTTAGCAGTTAATACCCCATAGAATACCCCCTTTTAAACACAAAAAAATACATGCACTCTACTTGTTTATTGGGATGGGAGGCCTACTTTTGCACTAAGGCTGCACAATTCCCCAATAGAACCTGGCTGCAGATTTTCACCCAGATGACCCTATGTGATGCAGGCCCCATGCCCCTCATATAACTCACCCCCATCCATTGTGTTTCACTGGTGACACTGTCAAAAAAGTGCGAACGTCTGCGGTTTCCTGACATTATGACATTAAAACAACCCCAAACATTTTTTTTCCTAACCTAACTACAAACTAATCTTATACTATGTCTCCACACAAACATCTTTAGGAGTGCTATTGACTCAAAACAGATAACTTATTGGGTATGAGACAGGTAACGTCTGCTGTCTTTGCCACAAAAAGGGTTAAATAATGTGTTATTAAATAAATAATAAATAAAATTAATAAATTCTATGAAATTTAACCAGTGAAAGTCAGACCATTTTTTCAACCATGCTTCAACAGAATTATTTAAAAAAAAAAAAAAAAAAAACCTCATGTAACAAGCCTGGACAAAAATGATGGTACCCTTAACTTAATATTTTGTTGCACAACCTTTTGAGGCAGTCATTGCAATCAAACGATTCTTGTAACTGTCAAAGAGATTTCTGCACCTCTCAGCAGGTATTTTGGCCCACTCCTCATGCAAACTGCTCCAGTTGTCTCTGGTTTGAAGTGTGCCTTTTCCAGACGGCATGTTTCAGCTCCTTTCGAAAGATGCTCAATAGGATTTAGGTCAGGGCTCATAGAAGGCCACTTTAGAATAGTCCAATGTTTTCCTCTTAGCCATTCTTGGGTGTTTTTAGCTGTGTGGGTCATTGTCCTGTTGCACATTTCTCTATAGAATCTCTTGATAGTGTTGAGATTTCATTGTACCCTGCACAGATTCAAGACACCCTGTGCCAGATGCAGCAAAACAATCCCAGAACATAACAGAGCCTCCTCCATGTTTCACAGTAGGGACAGTGTTCTTTTCTTGATATACTTCATTTTTCCGTCTGTGAACACAGAGCTGATTTGCCTTGGTAAAAAGTTAAATTTTTGTCTCATCTGTCCATAGGACATTCTCAATATGTAGTTTGGCAAATTCCAATCTGACTTTTTAATGATTTGTTTTCAACAATGGTGTCCTCCTTGGTTGTCTCCCATTAGGACTAACACAGGACTAACACAGGACTTTGTGGACTGGTGTCAGCAGAGAAGACCAAGGAGATGATGGTGGACTTCCGCAGACGCCACTCTACTGCCCCCTCAGTGAACATTCAGGGAAGGGACATTGAGAGAGTGGACTCATACAAGTACCTGGGTGTTCATCTGAACAACAAACTGGACTGGACTCACAACACAGATGCACTGTACAGGAAGGGCCAGAGCAGGCTCTATCTCCTGAGGAGACTCAGGTCTTTTGGAGTGAGAGGGCCACTCCTGAAGACCTTCTATGACTCTGTGGTGGCATCAGCCATCCTGTACGGTGTGGTCTACTGGAGCAGCAGCATCACAGAGTGGGAGAGGAAGAAGCTGGACAAGGTCATCAAGAAGTCCAGCTCCGTCCTGGGCTGTCCTCTGGACTCAGTGCAGGAGGTGGGGGACAGGAGGGTCCTGGCTAAGGTCATTTCTGTGCTGGGCCATGAGTCTCACCCCCTGCAGGACGCTCTGTCTGCCCTGGAGAGCAGCTTCAGTGACAGACTGATTCACCCTCGCTGTGTGAAGGAGAGGTTTCGCAGGTTTTTCCTTCCTGCTGCTGTCAGACTGTACAATGAACACTGTTAACACTGAACATGTGTCATTCATCCATACCTATGTGCAATACTTAAGTCACTTTACGAAGATGTTATATTAGAGTCTATTTTTAGTTTATTTTTAAGTATATTTTTAAAATTATTTTAAACTATTTATCTATTATCTTGTTTTATTGCATGTACCATTTTCCTTCTGTTCTTTAACTGTGCGGTGCAATACTGCAATTTCCCCACTGTGGGACTAATAAAGGCATATCTTATCTTATCTTATGTCCACTTTGGCTCAAACAACAACAGATGGTGTGATCTGACACACTGATGTTTCTTGCACTTGATGTTCACCTTTAATCACCTTCACCTTTAAATACACCTTATAGGTGTATTTAAAGGTTCTTGGAGTCCTGTTGATTTTGTACAGATGTGTGTGTGATCTGACACACTGATGTTTCTTGCACTTGATGTTCACCTTTAATCACCTTCACCTTTAAATACACCTTATATATATATATATTTATCTATTATATATATCTGTTATATATATATAAGGTGTATATAAAGGTGAAGGTGATTAAAGGTGAACATCAAGTGCAAGAAACATCAGTGTGTCAGATCACACACACATCTGTACAAAATCAACAGGACTCCAAGAACCTTCATTGCAAACTCGATGAGGTTGTGGAAAACCACCTTTGAGGCCAATGGCAAACCACTTGCACAAGTGACCATCTAATGTGGCATATAACAAGGAGACACACTGTCCCCACTGCTGTTCTGCATAGGTCTGAACGCCCTCAGCCAAATCATCAACAACACTGGCTTTGGATACAGACTCAGGAATGGGGCTACCATCAGTCACCTCCTCTACATGGATAACATCAAGCTGTACACTAAGAATGAGTGAAACATCGACTCACTGATCCACACCACCAGGATCTACAGCACAGACATTGGAATCTCATTCGGGCTTGAGAAGTGTAGCCAGATAGTGACAAAGAGAGGGAAGGTAGTTCACACAGAAGGGGTCTCCCTCCCAGAAGGAACAATAGCAGACATTGAGGACAGCTACAAGTACCTTGGTATCCCACAAGCAAATGGCAACCTTGTAGAGGAAAAGCTCCTGACCATGCATGGCAAGTTCCATCCCAAATCCAGCACCCTGAGACTGTACGCGAGCCGTAAGGAGGGGGGCCGAGGACTAGTGAGTGTGAGAGCCACAGTCCAGGAAGATCCATAAGTTCATCAAGGACAAGGCCCCAACAGATGATGTGCTCAGCGAATGTCTCAGACAATGGAGTGCAGAGGAAGAGGTGCTGGAGGAACCATCATGGAAGGACAAGCCCCTGCATGGGATGTACCTCTGGAACATAACTGAAGTGACTGATATCAAAAAATCCTACCAATGGCTTGAGAAAGCTGGACTGAATGACAGCACAGAGGCACTCATCCTGGCTGCACAGGAGCAGACCTTGAGCACCAGAGCAATAGAGGCCCAGATCTACCACACCAGACAAGACCCAAGGTGTAGGCTGTGCAAAGAGGCCCCTGAGACAATCCAGCACATAACTACAGGGTGTAAGATGCTGGCAGGGAAAGCATACATGGAGCAGCATAAACATGTGGCGGGGATAGTGTACAAAAACATCTGTGCAGAGTACAGACTGGAAACCCCGAGGTCAAAGTGGGAAACTCCTTGAAAGGTAGTGGAGAATGATCAAGCCAAGATCCTGTGGGACTTCCAGATACAGACTGACAGAATGGTGCTGGCAAACTAACCGGACATTGTGGTGGTGGATATACAACAGAGCAAAGCTGTTGTGGTGGACATCGCAGTACCAAGTAACAAGAACATCAGGAAAAAGGAACATGAGAAACTAGAGAAATACCAGGGGCTCAAAGAAGAGCTGGAGAAGGCCTAGAAGGTAAAGGCATCAGTGGCGCCTGTGGTCATTGGAGCACTTGGGGCCGTGGCTACAGCAGATCCCAGGAAAAACACCAGACATCTCAGTCCAGAAAAGTGCAGTACTAGGAACAGCAATGATACTGTGCAGAACCCTTAAGCTCCCAGGCCTCTGACAGAGGTTCTGAGCGTGGAAAAGAGGGGATGAGACCACCCGCAGAAGGTGAGGAGATTTATTTTATATATATATATATATATATATATATATATATATATATATATATATATATATATATATATATATATATATATATATATATATATATATATATATATATATATATATATATATATATTTTTTTTACATTTATATTTATCATGGAATTTACCAACTACTTGAGCATCATCTTAATGGATTATGCCAAAAGTGACCCAAAACAACTTAGTTGCATATGCCATCTCCTCCTCCAAAACCATGAATAAATCAAACATTTACCATTAGAAAGCCATTTTGCACCCTGTTCTTCGTACTTAAATGTCCCCTTGGGTGTTTATGTTTGGCAGTGAGAATATTCCAGCTTTCCGAGTTGTGATTTGGAAGCGCTTCATTTTGGCACACTCATCTCTTACTTTTTTTTTTTTTTCTGATGCCACCCACTGTCGACTAATGAATTCCTCTGATCACAACTTTCACAAAGAAGACGCTGAACCCAATTTCACACGTGCATTATCAGTGCTTTTCAAATGCATACACCGTGATGCATCCACCATGACTGAATCATAATTTGAGTATTTTGATCATAACTGGTTGTGTATTAAAAAGCATTGGATGTGGGAGTTTGAATGGGAAGTATAGCCTACAGTTCCATATTATAATGGGAGATATGGACCTTTTTAAGTTACAGGACAGAAGCATTTTTTGGTGACAGCAGGTGTTTAGATGAATGCAGCAAAAGTTATACTGGAAAAACAGAGAAAACCAAAACATGTGCAAGTACCCCAATTTATTTACAGTTATTCCAGTCTACAAATTTTCCCCCAGTAATAATATGGTGGTTTGAAACTTTTCATTGTGTCCTGTTTTCATTACTGGTCCTTTGCATGTAACCTATCCTTTAATGCCACTGGGGCAACCTGTCAGAAGCAGTGGGCGACAGTAGTGTAGTGCCCCAAGATGTAAGATATAGGTTTGGTTCGAGTATTGTTCTGATTGACCTTTTGTGCATGTCTATGGTTTATAGGGTTAAGAATGATATCTTCTAGGAGGAGACAAAAACTGTATCATATTTGATTTTGATTAGAGCAGCAAAGAAATCGTCAAGTCATCACTATCTACATAGTGAGATTAAAATGTATTGATTTAAGATGAATTACTTTTAACCAACGCAAGGATTCAGGATAGGGCTGTAAACATCTCTTTGAGGGCCATACAAATAATATATTATAATACATGTTCATATGTGAATGTGCCCCAGTCAACTAATAAAGTTGAGCCATGAGGTCAAAAAGTTGCTTTGCAAGTAAAAAAAGGACATCTCTCTTAATTTAAAGTAAAAGTGTGTATTCTGGCTTCCAGATAAGTAAAAAGAGTTAAGAACTCCTGCATTAGACCAGGGATTCGCAATTTCTTCAGGCTGGGACACCCAAAATAACCACACAATCAACCCAAGCCCCCTATTGCAAAATAAAATTTACATCTGTCATAGTTTCAAGTTGCAAAACATTTCCAAATTGTGTTTATTTCAGTAGAATATTATTTTACATGACCGAACATAAAAAAAAAAGTATTTTCAATAAAAAAGATTAAATACACTGTACACACTGTCATCATGAAGAAAAAAAAAAAAAAAATCATCATCATCATAATCATTAATAATTAATTATTGTCTTTTAGTATCTCCCAAGTCATCTCATGACACCCACTTTGGCAACCCCAATAAAGTTAACATTACAAATAGTTTGAATAGCATTTATACATATTCATAAATATGGAGTACTAGGTAAGTTTTGTCATGCATTATGGTTTGTTTGTTTTTTTTCCCTTCACCATTTGTTATGGCAGCCTTAACAGATTGTTGACTTGAACATTAAGTGACATGCCCACCTCATCAATGCACCCTAGAAAGCAGCAATCACAGCCAAATTGGATAAGCACTTCTCCTATTTGTAATCCCCACATTATATTGTGATTTTACAACAGCACCACTCGCACCCGGCCTTTTGCCCTTTTCACTCCTGAACACACGGGACCTGTAGTCTTTGATACTAGCAGAGTGCCCTCCATGTAATTACACTTGATCATGTTTGCATTATAATGTGTGTCTCTCTCTGGCCTGTCAGGCTGCAGCGCTCCCGGGAATCACCCACTAATCCACAACAAGTCCCTGCCGTACTGAGGCATGTTTCCAGTAGGGGACAATCACACATGGAAGTCTGATATCTGCAGAGAGGAGATAAGTGGAGTGTGTGGGCTTGTGTTATGTATGCATGTTTGTGTGCCTAGGAGGGAGCGCTGGTTTGTGGAAAGGGAGGGGGCAGCTGGGTGAGGTCTACGTGCCGGAAGCAGTTGTTCTTACAAAGCTGTGAAAGTGAAGCAGCACCCTGAGGTTTGGATGTGATGGGGTCTGGAGGTGTCGGACGACTGGAGGTGTAAAGCTGTGACCTAAAGGGGATAACAGGGATGGGCAAGTCTGTTTACAACATGGTGGCATGTGTAACTCCTGAGCTACATTAATATATTTAATTTTTTCTTTTTAATAGAGTGAAAGTGAGCAGTGAATGACTGTTTATGCTAGTTAAAGTATATATTTTATTTGCAAATGGGTTGTTTATTAAATTAATTGTATGTAGCCTACCCTAACCCGAGAGGGTTGTCTGTGTCTTAACCTGCATATATAGGACACATCATTGGTTATCATTCCAAGAATATGATCATGCCTTATTTGAAAGCTCACAACCTCCAGAATTCACTCACTGAGCTGTAGAGCTGAGCTGCACTAGCACTGATTAATAACTGGCTGCAAGTCCAAGGATTTAGGTAGTGATGATTCAGATCAGAGAGTCCTTTTAGATTTAAACTAACTGGATTTAAGTTTTGGAACTGGAAACCCAAATGAGACTCATGCAAGGCTCATTTCCTTTATGATTGGATAATCAACTTGATAGCCAAAACACCTATTCATGACAAATAACTTGGCCAGCATGTCCAGTGTTTTTTGTTTTCAAGAATTAATCAGCATTGCAGTTGTTATCAGTAAAAGCTCTTTTTGATTTAAATAGCAGTAACCAGTAAATCGAGATTTGCCTTTTGACTTAGCTCCTTCTTTACCAAATTAGGTTAGCTTTTTGGAATGTATAGGCAGATACTATATTCTCTTAGAACTGCACAGATTCAGATATATACTTCAAAGTTTCATGTG
Source organism: Periophthalmus magnuspinnatus (assembly GCF_009829125.3). Lineage (NCBI taxonomy): Eukaryota > Metazoa > Chordata > Actinopteri > Gobiiformes > Gobiidae > Periophthalmus > Periophthalmus magnuspinnatus. The sequence goes on along the minus strand of NC_047129.1, from coordinate 3,669,020 downwards.
TTGTTTATAAAAATGATGACAGAATCATTTATTTAAGCAACAAATGAACAATTTATTTGGGTTAATGCATTGCCAGTACAAATGAAGAGCCCATAAACCTACACCTTATCTACTCTTTTCCACAGAAAAAAAAATCATTTAAGTTTGAGTTAAAAATACAATATTTTTATTGTAATACCTTTTTACAGAAACACAGAATCCTAAAAGTCCAAATCTGTTGAGAAAAAGGCTCCATGATTCTCATAAAAAACAAGTTCACATTCAAAACACTGCAGTACATTATTTTATTAAAGAACAGAAGACATGCAACAAAGAAAACATGTTTTACAAATTCTCCTTTACATGTTCTTTTCATAACCCCACACTCAAAACTTCATGACATGACGCTTCAGTCCTGTGTGACCTGGTTTGGAACAGCACTCCTTTGCAAGGACACTGTAAACTGTGGTCTGTGGTGACATTTGGTTCAAAACGATTTTATAGATTCTGATTTCAGATAAACTAAATAAAACATCACAGCAAAGTCAATAAGAAGGAAGGATACAAGTAAGATATGTTTTCAGATAGCAGAATATGGAATGATTTAAATTGCATTTAAGTGTGTAAGGTCATTCAAAAAATAAGGACTACGGCTTGCCAGGAATCCAGAATACACTTCTCTAGTACTTTAGAAAGAGTCTGGTCAATGGTGAATCTCCCCAAATTCAGATGAGCGTGACTGACAGGTGGATTAGCCAGTCAGGGATATGCATGGTATGTCCATATCAAAACAAATATGGCTGCTTACGAGGAAAAAAGAAAGGAAAAAAAATGGAAAAAAGTAACACAGGGGACTGCAGAATCAATGAGTGAAGCACTAAACTCTTAATCTGAGGTAAGAGAAATCTCATTTTGTTTGTAAATGATGGATGACCAATTAGCTCCTGTTTCACATGTCACTGAAATACACAAATCTGATTGCATGATCATGTTTGGTTTTGGCTTGAGACATGATAGAGGGAATGGTGACCAGACTGATATCCGTCCGTATAAAAAAATATAGATACATTGTGGACTTGGGAGGCAATGCTACTCCTATATGCAAACATTAACACTTTAACGTTGCAGTCTTCCTTTTATTTAAATTAAAGGTACAATATGTAACTTTTCTGGTGGAGGCTCTGCCACCTGGTTGTTTATATGGAGCAGTTATTGCTTTGTCTGAAATGTTCCACAGTGTGACACTGAACTAATTTATCTCCATGGAGATAAGCAAGAAACACCTTCAGGCCAATTTACAGGTCAGAACTGTGGAGAAGTGACCCAGCTCATAATAAGAATGCATGTTTTTCAGTGCAACTCATGCAATAAAAACTCCTGTAATTAAATACATGAAAGATGGACAGACTATACAGTGGAACATTCCAGGCCAGAAAATAACAGAGACTAACAGAGAGAGAATAGAGAACCAGGTGGCAGACCCTCCACCATTCATCATTTTTTTTATTGTGAACTATATTTTTGGTAAAATATTAAATGTGGTATCCAAACATGTCAGTCCAGCTAATAGTCTCCTGAACAATATGCATCCACAAGCGGCACCCAAGTAGAATTTACAAACAGAAACCTGATAGATAAATTATTAAAGTACTCTTTTGTAGAAAGAGAAAAATGTTCATTTGTTTACATCAGTAATGTAACTGTGGCTATTGCCCAAAGATACAAAAAACTAAATGGTGTGTATCTGCATACTGTATATAGAAGAGCATTCTAATTCACATATAATGACGGTATAAAAATCAAACTTGTAGCAAAGCAAATAATATAATACAAAAACAAGTTAGTGACAAAGAGTTGACAGAAATTTTTTTGGAGGAAAGTCTGCTTTATAAACACGATATGAATCTAACGTTTAGTTTTGTCAACAACACATACATAATAATCGAATGAAAAAATGACGGTAAAGCTGATCCCAAAGTATAAGATAGAAAGTTTGCCTTTTTGGTATCAAAGTCTATAAATGTTCATGAGGACTATTTTAACACCATTTTTTCTATGATAGACCACTCACTACCTGTAGACTATACAGATAAGTAATAAAGCAGGATTGTATGGAGTTTGGAAGGTAAAAAAAATCTTATGAATGGAAGAAAATATAGATTAACATTGTGATGTGGAGAGTTGCTCACACTGCAAAAGTGAATGTCTAAAAAATCAGAATTCAGGGTATGTCATTCTTGATTTACGTTTTGAGTCTGGATTTATTTATGTGAAATAGACAGGTTGACAGATTTCAAAAATACTATTATTATGTTTTTAATTGCAAGCAAAACTATCAATGAGTGGTTTAAGGATTTTGTGTTGAAATCAAAAGAAAATAAATAAAACCCATCAGATTATAGTTTGATAAGTCTATATCTAAACTGTAAACAATTTTCAGATTTTTCAAAATGTCATTTAAATGCACCACCTAGATACAAATTTAAGAAAGTTATGGTAGCAAATATCTGCCCTGTAAGTGGTAAAGACTTATGGTTTAGCTGCTCTATTGGCTAAATATTTGTAGTTAATGGTATCTTTAGAAAATATTCTGATGCATAAATCAAATAAAATGATAAATATGATTTAAGATTTGCAAAAAGTTAGGATAGGATATGTTGCAAATGTGTTGCAAAAAACCAACAAAAAAACAGAACTACACTTGTGGCACCTAAAAGGATCTGCCTGTCCAGGATTTGGTTACCAGCGATTTTTGGTACTGTTGAAATTATTTTCTTAAAATGTATACAGATAATCCATATTTGAAAAACATGTTGTGATTTTTAAATGGGTGTATGCCACATATATACAGCAAAATTTTACTTTAAATGTTATATTGTGCTTTTCGACTCGAATGAGCAGAACCATGTCACATGCCAAATTAAAATCATTTTCTCAAATGCAAATACTGAAATGACCTGTATAAAATTATATATATATATATATATATATATATATATATATATATATATATATATATATATATATATATATATATATATATATATATATATATATATATATATATATATATATATATATATATATATATATATCCAATGGATGACTGACATGTAGTTCACTCTTTTTGTAAAGTTTGTAAGTGTAGCACAGATTGAGTATTTTGAAACATAAAATCTGGAATAATGTTCAATTCAAACTTTGGCGTAAATGGAAAAAAAACAAACCCCAAAACAAACAAACAAAAAACAAAAATGTGAAAAGTAAATGTATTGATAGAGCAGGGAGGCACTCTCTGGTGTAGGCACCATTTAACTACAGGCCTTAGAACTAAAAGCATATTTGCTTAAATATGATAAACATTTATGCTATCAGTTAGTCTGCTCAAAATTTATTTATACAAGTTAGTTTCATATTGAGGTAATGAAATCCACTCTTGATATTCAATTAAGTTATGTTGCACACACAGATAGCACTTTTAAACAATGCAGACCACTATTCAAATCAATGAGTCTTAAATACATATGCATCTCACTAAAGCAAATTTAGTGCCTTTTTCATACAGCAAATATGTAATAAGTGCTCAAATGTTTGTTATATTTTGTGTCCAATTTACCTGAGATTTCATTTATTGCATATGAACGTAGGGAATGTAAATTGCAACCAACAGCTAAGTTATTATTATAAAAAACAAAACAAAAACCATATAGCAATTTAGCAAGACAGGTTGTTGAGAATTGGCTGATAAACATGGCAACTGTTGCATTAAAATCTGTGGTTGTATTTAAGAACAGTTTAAAAAAATACAATAGTTAAATATTTATCCTTTCTCTGGTCTGCTTCTCAATTCAGTGGGCAATAATAATTCAAGTAATGTCTTAAAGGACACAGCTTTTTGTCATAATGTTGTTTACCGGTACTCATTAAAAACATATTTGGAGTTGAATTTTGCTGCATTCACACTGGTTTCATTAATCCTGATTAAAAAAGGCTCACTCAGCACTCAGAAATCACTCAATTTCAATTGTGATGTCAAAAGTAGAAATCCAGAGGTCTCCTGTTTTAAAGTACATAAATCATCGTCAGATTCTTGTTGTTTTTTTCAGTTTGTATTGTAACAGGGCGCCCATGAAAAAGAGAGGCCAAGTGCTCTCATTGGGTCCCCCTGTATAAATGAATAAAGATAAAGAAGATTCATTACAAATGCAGACTTACATTAGCATGTTGGATCATGTTAATAAATGGCTAGCTTTATTTCAAGGTAATTTCCACTGCTGCCAGTAGATGTGCCAACACCAAATTCAGCTTAGGACGTGCTGAAGCTAGAAAATAATGTGGGACTCTATAAATAGGTATTATACTTGTACATACATGTTTAAAGGTCAGTAATATAAATAATGCATAATATGTGTCCTTTAAACCAAGCCTATCAAACTTCCTAGAATAATGGTACCTACACCAGTGCAGCCTATTCCCCACCATTACAAAAGTGTACCGAGGTAGTGACTGCATTTCCATGACAACACGTGGGCCTTATGTTGCTAACTGTAATCTTATGACACCAGAAAGACAAAAAACTAAAGAAAGATTTGGACGTGACACTGTACAAAGTCTGAAGATTTGAGTCTCATTTCAGGCTGCCTGCTGGTCCCGATCTGAAGGAAGAGATTCGAGACTTCAGCTAAAAGAGAGTCCAGTCCTGAAGGGTCCATGTTGGGGGGGGGGGGGGGGTGTTGAGGTGGATGGAACGGAAGGGCATCAGTTGGAGGTGTCCGAGTGAACGCTGCCTGGACCTTCTGTGGGTGAAGTGACTGAGGAGGGGGTGGGGGCATCCTGCCAGCCGCCGTTTGCCTGAAAACATAGACACAAGAGAAATTATTTATTATGGTATGTACAGTGTTGAGGCAATTAGCAAAAGGTTGTTGTTGACAAAACAAACAAAATGTCTTGTCTCCATGAAGTCTTATTAGGAAAAGACTTACTAACCATGTAAATGAAACTAGGGTTGTCAAAAACACATTCCTATATAGTAACTAATACTAAAATATCAATGTCAGAGGACAGAATCGTACCTTAGGAATGGTCGTGATCTATATTTATATTGTGATCTATATCAAATACCACCACATGATTAAAGTACCCACCATATTTTGTGCTACCTTATATAGTCTAAACAAGAGTGCTTTTATTATCATTGTGGTATCAAAATTGAATTATTTCTTTATTTTCTTTATTTCTTTATTTTGTTACCTCTACAAACATATTCTGAAATGCATGGGATTCATGTATTAGTTCCAAAGTTCATATCTCTTTCTTCTATTAAATGTTTATGCTTCTAGACATGTTTAAAATGTGCACTCTCAATCTTCATTTAAAAATAAAAAGTGAAAATGCTAGTCAGGATCAAAATGTTACAACATCATTCAGCTAATGTTATTCTAAAGAGCCCATTGTTCAATATTGAGATGGAAATATCAAAATGCAGTATTTTAGGTCTAGGTATTGAATTAGGTCTGACTGTTTTGACTTAATAACTAGACTGAGTGGATACAAACATCAAATCAGGCAAATTTAACTTGAGAGGATCAATTTTGTCTGTGAGGTAATACACTAGGTCACGTACTCAATGTGGCATCTTACATTGAGATACCACAGTTAAATGTCCTGGGGGAACAGAAGTGAGTGATCACAGTTGGGAATGCTGAGATATGGAGACTAAGACCCTAAACTACATATATCTAATCTGTGAGCTCTATCAGAAGGGAGAGATAACCCAGGGCAAATGGGGGCTTGTATATCTGATATTAAACAATCCAATCAAGTTTGCATTGGAGCAGAAAGAGGGATTTCAAGATGGAGCTTTCAGTGGAAGACGATAAATTCAGATAATGAAGAATGTTCCTGTAAGAAAAAGTGAGTTTAAAAATTCATCTGTGTATTTATTTTTACCACTGCAATAACTACGTTCTGTTTTATGTTGCACTGTGGACAAAGGACATCAAAATCGGGTTAATCAGTTAACTGCAAAAATAGAAAAATGTTGAAATGCTAATCTCCACAGTAGTATTAACTAGTAGTATTTTATGTATTTTCTTTCAAATACGTATTTTTGTTTCCTCCAATAAAGATCAAACTCTGCTGAAGTAAGGATACTAAGAGTGTTAGCGAAATTTGTATTTGAAAATTAAAACATTGCAGACAATAGCATTTGCCTGAATTAAAATTGTGAATCCACACAGAAATAAAAACTCAAAAAGTCACATAATACTCAAAACTACACTAAAACTACATTCATATATTTGATCATTTTAAATAATTTTAACTAATGCAGATTTTATTGATTTTGTCTGTAGATTTTTGTAATAAATGTATACAAAACAAATAGTGTACTAGGGCTGAACTTTTTTTTTTTTTTTTTTTTAAAAAGCTCGCTGAAATTTTTCTGCCAAGCATTGTGATTAGATTTACGACTGATGTTGATTCTGTTCAAAAGAAAAAAGAACTGACAAACTAATCATGTTTCAGATCATGTTTGTACAGTTCCAAACTATATGGTTACCAGGTTTATACATAATTTAGTTTTTTGTGGAGGAAATGTTACTACAGGATGTTCATAAAGTCAATTTTTAAATTTTATTACAAAGGTAAGTGAAAAGATATATATATATATATATATATATATATATATATATATATATATATATATATATATATATATATATATATATATATATATATATATATATATATATATATATATATATATATATATATATATATATATATATATATATATATATTTTTTTTTATGTTGTAGTCAGTGGTTATAAAATGTTTTAATCACATTGGGGTCTGCAAATTCATGAGTTCCTTAATCAAACATTTGCAGGCTGTTGGATTAGAATGGAGTGACCAATTCTGTGGTCACCACATTCACCAGATATCACACCTCTGAATTTCTTTCTATGGGGATATGTTAAAAAAATCATGAACAAAAGCAAAAGATAAGAGATATGATTGCAACCATTGATGAGGCTATGCTACAGCAAGCCTGGCAAGAAATCCAGTCCCATCTTGATGTGCTTCGTGCCACTAATGGTGCCCATATAGAGGTATTTTAGAGGTAAAAAACTTTGGAAGCCACTGAGTACAATAGAACTAGTCTTGTTAGGATATCTTACCCACTGCTTTTGTAATGTATATATATATTATTTTTATTATAAAGAGGCTTTATGGACACCCTGTACTTAAGAAAAAGCAGCCTTTGCTATTTGCTAATTGTGTCCATTCAAATTGCAGTTTCAATTGCAATTACTCTTTCATCCCTATAGCCTACTCCTATAGACTTGTGTTTGGGAAGTTCATTTTAACCAGTCCAATATTGAGGCATCTTTGAGCAAAACAAAAGATTTGGCTGAATTCCTCCCAAACACATTCAAGTCTAAAAATATGTTAAGTCCTGAATGTCAGTGACAGTGAACAGGCTCTGACAGAGATCCTGCTGTTACATAATGCATTGCGGAGCTTCTTTACTGCCTTAAACCTGAAGAACGCAGCGGTTTGTGCCAGTGTAGGACGTGCTAGAGCAGGCACGCGTCCAAGGAGAACAGGCCAGCTCGGCGCATCACTAGAATACGTTAGCGACCACAACTGAAAGAGGTATACCATAAGTTTAACTGTCTGGTAGTTTCTTCTTCGTATAAATAAGCAGAGTGCACTATAGGGCTGAACAATATTCAAAATTTTAATATATTAAAAAGACCTAATTCAGTATTGTTGTGATTATATTTGACTTATTATATTTAATTAAGATTCTGTTTGCAATACACATTTTAAAGTCATCCAGGAATTTGAGAGACAAACAAAATATGAACTGCTAAAAACAAGAATAAAGTTTGATAAATAAACTACAGGGTTAGCACTGGTTCCACAATATCCAGTTTGAGCCGATATATTGACGTAGTTGGCCATACTTATATATATATATATACAAAGCTGTTCTGTAGATATTTTAAGCATAAACAATGGTTACATTATACATTTGGATCAATTTTGTTAGATTTTAAGGAGAAAACATTTCTAGTCTCTCCTCTGGTATTGATTGATATTGGAAGATGCAGTACTTAAAGCCAAAGTGTCAACATTGGTTTTCAAACTTAAAAAGCTTGATTGTTACATCTCTTGTTGTATTCCCAGTTCTGGAAAGGGGATTATGTTATCAAACAACTTTTTGTAATTTTCAAATTATGAAAATTCAAAATGTTAGCATGATAAAATTAAGATTAATCTTTCAGTCCAACTCCTAACCCAGTCGATTTCAGATTTTGATTTGCTTTATAAAAAAAACAAACAAACAAACAAAAAACCGGACTAAAACTTGGAAGTGTGACTGCATAAGACGTGCTAGAGTGGGCAAGCGTCCATGGAGAACAGCCCGCAGGAGGCTAAAGAATATGTTAGCTTCCTCTGGGGGTTAGCATGACTGGCTCCTATTTGAATATAGTGCACTCCCATGTTTCATCGGATTATCATGAGGCGGGACCTCGTGTGTGTACTCCACTCCTGTCAGGACCATTAACGCGGCAACGCTGAGATCAGGCGAATGCACTTGGATTGCTGTCCCGAATCCACACTGGCCGTTCCTGTGTCTGTCCCATCGATTTTCCCCTGTACGATTTGGCTTGTCGCTGTGGATTTCCCCCCTTGTGTACAGCCGCCAGCCAGGCTCCGCCCCCTTTAAATCACTATGGTTTTATGGGACCAAAGTGATGCAGAAAACAATGCAATACTACATCCTGAGTATGGCTTTACAGTGAAATATGTTCAAGATTCTTCAATATTCCAGTTATAGTATTTCTCTTTTTTTTTCAAATCCTACATTTATTGTTGTGTAGTCACAAAACTAAAATTTCAAACTCGATTTTGATACTAAAGAACAGAGTTGATACTCCATACAGATTCTGATACCCAAATGATAATGGTAAATTTCAACACAAAATCATAGTTTAGTATACCATGTGGTCTTACATTAATGTTCTGATACAATTCAAGATCAAGAAAAGTCAAAATTTATTCAATTATGTGATTTATTTTCATTATTGATTCTTACTTGAATTAGTGAGTTTTGATACTAGTTTTAATACTGATTAATATCTGACTTTCAATGTTTTTGACAACCCTATTTTATTGTTGACTAAATTTTGCCTTGAATTGTATGGATTCAGCTTGGGTCTTTCTAATCAAATTGCTACACATTAATTTACAAGAACTTTCTCACCAAAATAAATAGAAAGACAAATTTGAATGGAACATTAGATTGTGCTTTATTGTTTTTTTTTTTCCATTAAAGCAACCATTCACTTTAAAATTTCTCAACATTCCATTTATCCATTTATTTATTTATTCACACTTTTCATCCATGCTCTGCTATTCTCCCTTTCTTTACCCTGTCTAATAAAAAATTCAATCAGAAACCAATCATACATTTTGACTATGGCAGCAATTACCATATGCCAAAAAGTAAAATATTATCTTTTACAATCTATAGTATCTCCAAGTTTGAGATGTCTCAAACGCACAATGAGTAATCAACATTTATAATATGCATTGACTTTTAGAATTTCCCCAAGATTGGACTTTGCACTGTCACCTGTCTCCAGCCCCTGTCCTGTCAATGCCATTGCCTGTAGCTGCGTTAGCCTTGTGTGCTAATGCTAATCCCAGGTGTACTGCTGTGAGGGCTCTGAAGGTGTGAGGAACTAGCCTTGAGCTAACAGGACGTGACAGCCTGCCCTCCGCATATGTGTCCCGCCCCCCAGCGCCTAAGCAGAGGGGACCGCAGAGAAGACAAGTCCCCCTAACAGGGAGAGCTAGCCCCCTGGTGCTGAAATAATTGGCAGAGGAGAAGAAAGGGGTCTTACGTTGATGCCCTGTGGACTGTACATCTGGGAGGCCGAGAGCGCTTCACTGTATCCGCCTGTCTGACTGATAACATGGCGAAGGGTATCCACCTGGAGACAGCAAACAAAGCAAGGTCACACACAAAAGATATAAATTTAACAGTTTGAGACTTGGGGCCTTATGGGATTAGGAGGTTAGTACAATATTTTTTCACATGTATTCTGTTCTAGGGATGATTTTGTTGCATTTCTTCATATGCATTTATATTATATTTATTTAATCTGTAACACCTTATATGCAAGCCCATATTTTGTCATAGTTTTATACTATTATGCATTGGTTTATGTTGCATTACATTGCCAAAGCAAATTTGTAGTTTTTTTAATTTTATAAACCAGGCTTACTGCATAATATTTTTGATAACAACCAGTATAGTGTGTAAAACCACAACTAAATTGTTTTATTTTTTATTAGTTTATTTCAATAGAATTAACTTTGAATAATATATTTTTAGTATATTATATCTAGTTTAGTATATTATATATTTAGTATATTATATATATTATATATTTATTATATCAATAATGCTAGTGTAGTCAATGGGCACAGTGCAAATTGCGATATTACAAGATTGTAGATTGGAGACTGGAGTAATTTTGTATTGAAAACCTATCCTGTCCACTTATGATGCAGTTTTGTTTCATTAAATATCAACCCCTGTAAGCCTACTTAGTCTAATATAGCCAACTATAAGCAGTGGTGGAACGTAACTAAGTAAAGTAGTATGTGATTGAGTACAAATCTAAGGTATCTGTACTTATACTTTACTAAAATTTAAGTGGATACATTTACTTTTACTTCACTACATTTTGAATTGGACTGATATTAAAAGTATCTTTTATTAGTGTCTGTGGCATACTGAAAAGGTTGAGGGGTTAAATTTTGTACATGTTTGCAGTTTGAGCAAACAAATATTAAAATAAAAACAGCTAGGAAATAAATATTGATTCAATTGTTTCTGTTGAACAAAATTGAGCACAATCTGTATTAAAATCAATACGTTTGAAGATTTATTAGCTCTGAAAATCTGCACAAAATACTTTTACTAGGTATTCTTTACAAACTAAAATCTCCACTAGTCATATGTATAGTATTAATGTCTTCTCATATTATGCTATCTGTATACATGTTTCATTTGTTCTGGCCCTACCCCCTACCTGTGACTGGACGTTGGCCCCCACCTGTGCTCCCTGGTACGAGTCCCCGTTCAGAGATTGCACTGTCATGAACAAGTCGCCCGAGTTGGACATGTTAAAAGAGGCACCAGAACCTGGAGGAGACAGGGAGACAGAGAAAGGACAGGCTAAAGCTAGCAGCTCTATGACAGGCATCATGCAGTTAGCACTGAGCTAAAGAGACATCTAGCCTCTGGTCCGGGCCATGCCACAGCCAGAATGCAGAGCCAGAGGAAGAAATAAAGGAATGTAGCTTGCAGTATGTGGGTCGGTTAGTAAAGCTCGTGAGTTAGCAGTTTGACAAAGTTTATACATGAAAAAAAATCAGTAGTCAAGCAATTGCACATCCAATGTGCTTGCTAGAGATGTGGAAACAGGAATGAAGTTAGGCTATGCAATGTATTGTATGTATGCAAAGAAACCAGCAGTAAAATATATCGTAAAATGAATTTTACCACAACATAAGATTGTGACTGGTTACAGACTTGAGACGACTTCATTTCCATCTCAATTTGGGGAACTTTTTATTATATATAATATTGTCTTAACTCCCTTATTTATTTACTCATTTTAAAAATCTATACTATTTACTTATTTATTCTGTCCATATTATACAGTACATATCCATAGTTATAGCCACTTATTTTACATAATAGCATTATGTAGCAGTGCTATGTTAGAGTATATTTAAGTATATCTTTACTGGTTGCATATCTTTATTTTCTATTGCAACTCCCTTCTCCTGCTGTTTTTGAACTGTGTGGGACAAATGAAGGTTCTCTTACCTTTGAATGTAAAGGTTAAATTGATGACATAATAAGGTCATTTGTTGTTCACTGCACCCATATTGTGAATTGGCTTGTTGCAGTAGCTATAGTTAGAGATAACTTTATTTATAAGCATCCTACGAGACCTTATTGTTTGGACAAAGACCATGGTTGCTTAGAAGAGAAGGTAAATCTGGAATAATGCATCGGTTGGCTACATAGGTTAGTACGAAGAATATGTCGCATTTTCAATATTAGGTTAGCTACAAATGCCATAATAGAACATTGTGAAAAGTATAGCTAAACAGCATAGAATAAACTGTATCACAAGAAACAAAAGCATTAAGAATAAGATGGTGAGTTGTTGTGGGGCTCAGGGCTCTTTGTTCATGTACCTTTGGTTTGAGTGCTACAAATGGCTCTCCATTCCTTTCCAAGTAACTCCCAAAGGCTATATAAATTCTATATCAGTTAATGAATTTTGATTTCTGATTTGGTAAACCAACCTTCAACGACTCAAAGATTATTCACTGCTTATATCGTGTCACAGTGCAGAATTAAAAATGGTTTGTTACTAAAATGCACATGCACTAGAACTATAATGCTGTTTTATCTGCAATCTAATGATTGAAATAAGTAGTAGATGATGCATAAAAGGATTCATGTTAAAATATGCAAGTAGCTCTCTGATTTTGTAGTTTATAGACCCTTTAAAATACTATGTCAATAAAATGTAAAAATATCAGTTAGTTTACTTTTCTATTACAGATGATGGAGAGCATACTTTTCACTAGCTTGAAAAGTGTATTTGTCAGATAAAACCTACAAAGTCGAGATTTATTCATAAAAAAAGATCATAATCTCCTATTAAATTAACAAATAATGTACAATATTTTGTAAATGTCTTTAAACCAGGCTCTGCTATTACTCACATGTCTTGGAGTGGTTATCATTTGCCCTCTATATTCACATTTTATAATATTCTCTGATTAATCCCAATTTCTCCACTGAAACTGCACTATGTTCCGCCTCACATTTGCTTCAAGTTGCCCCCATTCCATAATTGAGAATGTTTTTGTTTACCGAACTTTAAAGGGTCTATAAAGGAAAATATTGCAGAGCCCTAATCTGTTCTCTCTCCTAACCCTAATTTACAATGCTTCTGCCTAGCGTCTACACTGCACAGAGAGGTGACAGCTGAGCGGCACAGCCTTGACTTCCTGTCTCACCTGCAGAATTCGGAGTGGAGGGTGAATTTGCTTGGCTCCCGTGTGAGGACGCGTTAGCCGCACTGACGGCAGTTCTCGCAGCGTACATGTTGGCTTCCTCCTGGAACTTACCAATGTTTTTCTTGTATCTGATTCTTTTATTCCCAAACCAGTTGGAAACCTGAGCAGAAAAACAAGAAAGAGATGAAACATAGTTTATTGGGTGCAGTGTAATTTTGCTGGGAAAGTCTATTTTACTTTTATCAATATAGATCTAAAACATTAAAACACATGGACATCAAGTTATAAGCAAATTGCACAACATATACTGTATAGTAGCATGACACCTAATGACAGATGACTAACAAAAAACTAAAAGCTCAAACACAAAGATCCTTTACTAGATACATGTTATAAAATGTACATTTACTTAAGTGTGACATTGTATACCATACTAATTGGACTAATAATCCATTTACACCCAACAAATGGTTCCTGAGAACAAGGACATCAGACCTCCATCGGCCCCTCTTTAAGCCATGGGTGTGTGGGGATCCTCACCCAGGAAATTTTGTACAAAACAGATGTATTTTCAATTGATTCCTACATTTTACATAAATCAATCTAAAGACTATTATATTAATATTACGACTATTATTATATTAACAGCAATTGTTTCAATCATCACTCTGATACTAAAATCATTATTAAGTGTGTTCCTTAGTATCAAAATCAAGTTTAAAATTTTGGTATTGTGATACAATACCACATTTTCTTTTACAGAATCAAGATTGGGTGTTGTATGTATGATGTATAAGCACACTAGCAAGGAATTAATTATTTCAGTTGTTTTGAATGAAGCAATCCCAAACTACTGTATAAGCACCACACTAGCCATATGCATCCATCATTTTGGAGATAAGGTCCTCTTCTGAGTAATGGTCATTTTTTTGAGAATTTCATGCTATAGTTTCATGTTATCAGGGTTACAAGAACATACCATTCACATAATACACTGTAAATACACCCTATGCACCACTGAAGTAGAGACGTCTCACTTAGCATCAGCAGCAGCAGCCTTGCAGACTGGTGCTGTGAATCTGCATTAGCTTCAGAACCCAATGATTGCCAATAACAGTCTCATTATGACTCCATGACGGTAGCTATCATCACGCCCGCTCCAATCACTCAACATCGGCTAGCTCCCCCATTAGCGCTAATGCACTCCCAGATGAAGCTTTGAGGGGTAATCCCGCCACTAATGATAAACAACATTAAAATGAAAACCAAATCAATCCTCCAAACTTTCCCCAGCGCTGCCAAGGTAAACAGTCTCCTTTATTACGAGCACCAAACCGAAACGCGACAAATCAAATGTGGGCTGAGTAGCGTTCACAATCAAGCGCACATGCATCAGGGGTGGTTGAGAATAAATTAATGAAAGAAGCAAAGGAAACGATCTATTCACAAGTGATGGATTCAAAACACGCGTCGCTGTTTACCTTCGCAATGCTTTTGTCGTTAGCAACTCTTGGAACATAAAATGACTTGAGTGCCTGAACGCAACTCTAAATCTAAATTTTTACTCATCAGCAGTCTTGAAATAGATTGTGTTGAGTTCAAAAGTTGGTTTGATAAAATAGATGTGTTAGGACTTAGGCTCTAATATGAAAACTTTCTAGAAATTAAAATATTCAAAACAAAATTAGGTTTGATGTTAATTTTTTTTCACTATTTTGCTAACATACCATTTAAACTTCAAAACTACTTTGTTTTTATTTTACCTGGAAAATCCAGAGTGATATCTTTCTGTATTTTTTTATACAGAAGGTCAGTTCCCCATGCCCTCCGTCGTGTCTTGAGTCCAACCTAACACGATTGTGCCATCTCAAATGGTACATTTACAAACAAAATCACATTTCTCTCACCTCAGAGTTTAGTGCTTCACTCATTGTTTTTTAGTCCCCTGTGATATTTTCTCCTTATCCTTTTTCCTCGTAAGGAGCCATATTTGTTGTGATTGGCTAATCCACCTGTCAGTCACACCCATCTGAACATGGTGAGATTCAGTGACTCACATTTTCATAGTACTGGAGAAGTGTGTATTCTGGATACCCATTTCTTCTAAATTTTGAAAAATTATTTTGCAACTTAATATAAACACATTTTGTCTTGGTTAAATGTTGTAATGATCCAATGACTTAACCAACTTAAGTGAAATCATTTACTTAGTATTTAAAGATCCACTATGTAACTTTTTAGTGGATGGTTCGGTACCTGATTGTCTCCAAGGAGATATTATTGCTTTCCCTGGAATGTTCCAAAGTATGGCCTTAAACGTATTTGTCTCCATGGTGACAAACACCAGGTCAAGTTACAGGTCAGATCTATGAAGAGGCAAGCCCACTCACAAAAAAGGATACAATTCAGTGTCAATGTCAAAAGTATTGAAAATGTGTTACTAATCCATACTAAAACGAAAACTGCAAAATAATAATAATAAAAAATCACAAAATTTGAGCGTTCCTGAAAAAATGTTTATGTGATTTTGAGCTTTATCAAAACGAATAAAAGACTTCATGCTAAGATAAAGAAAGTACTATTATTTTGTACATGAAAATTACATTCTATTACAAAAAAACAAAAAAAACCCCAAAACTTCATTATGGTATGGTAATCGCAAGTATTGAGTGAATTCCTTGGTATCGTGGACGAATTTGAAATTCTAGTATCATTACAACAATAGTACACAGTACACCTTTAAAGATGTCAAATTTCATGTATTTATTTAATTTTGACAACACAGATAACTGAACCATGCAATTAAATATTACAGTGGATTCTGTATTCATTTTAGTGTAGAAACATGCACATAGTGACAACAGTGTGGGGCTTCAATAGAAACAGCCTGTGTTTGTGTCTGGTTTGAAGAGCTACATTCTCACTACACTCAGCTCTGCTTTGTTGTTCAATGAAAGCTGCAACTGAAGATTAGAGCACTGTCTGTAGTCATAATGTATTCATACAAGCCACACACTTTTACACTGTGGTATGTACGGTCTGGTTCTAGTCCTTGTTAAATCCTGGTTTAGTCCTTGTTAAATCTAGGTTTAGTCTGGATTTTTTAAATCCTGGTTCAGTTGTTTAATCCTGGTTTTAATCCTTCTTTAGTCCTGATTTTAGCACTAGTTTAGTCCTGATCTTCCTTGTTGAGCCTGGATTTTAATCCTTATTTAGTCTTGATTTTAGTCTTTGTTTAGTCCTGGTTTAGTTCAGATTTTGTTCCTTAATAAGTCCTGATTTTGTCTATTTTAGTATTTGTTAAATCTTGGTTTTAGTCCTTGTTGAGTTCCAGTTTAGTCCTGATTTTAGCCCTGGATTAGACCTGGCCGAGTCCTTTAGTCCAGGTTTAGTTCAGATTTAGTCCTTCTTTAGTTCTTGTTTACTTCTTGTTAATTCCCAGTTTAGTCCTAATTTTATCCCTTTTTTATCCAAGTTTAGTCTATATTTGTCTTTGTTTAGTCCTGATTTATGTCTTGATTTTAGTCCTTGCTGAATTTGGATTCAAGTCCTTAGTTATGGGTTTTGTTTTAAGATTATTGTTATTGTGATTTAGACCAATATAGTCCTGGTTAAACTCAATTTCTCCCTATATGGTCATGATCCAATCTGGGTTTATACCTGATTTAGCCATGACATAATTCTGCTTTTGCCCTGACATTATTTTTAATCTAATCCTGATATGACTATGACCTATTTGAATGGCTAAATTCAAAAAGGTCTGGTTAAATCCTGGTTTATTTCTGATTTAGTCCTAGTTTAGTCTTGGTTTAATTCTTGTTTAATGTGTTACCTGGGCGACTGTGATGGCACACTTCTTTGCCAGTTCCTCCTTGGCCTCCTCACTGGGATATGGGTTACTGAGGTGCGAGTAGAAATATTCGTTCAGGATCTCTGTCGCCTGCTTATTGAAATTCCGTCTTTTTCGTCTGTAAATAAAAACAGAGAGGAGAAAAGCTCAGACTTCTTTAGGTGGTACTTACAAATCTTACACACACACCAACTTTTGATTTTGTAATATTTTCATCCTTATTTGTGAATTTCAGTTATTTAGAATTTTTCAGAATTTCAAATCATGAAAATGGCTTGTGGCTATACCCATGTAGTTGAGCTAAATTAGCTTTGCCCTAGTATAAATATATAATAAATGCAGCTTAGGGTAGAAAGGGTACTGCTGTGTGCGGTCTGCTACGTGCGCATGCATTACCCTCGATTACCCCCTATCTCCTGAGCATCCCTAAACGTGGAAGCCAATCACCCCTGTATAGCGATAACATAAGAGAAATGTTATTGACCCACACATTCTTAACTCAATCTTTTCTGTCAAAATCAATATACAATACTCTTAAGCAATTGACCCATTCTATACAGTACACATTTTTGTTGCTCCTGTCAGCTGACGTTGACAGGGGAAGCTAACAGGTAGCAGATCTTCAGAGAGCACTCCTTAAGCTGGAGGGACCGCGGGTCTCTCCCTGGTCTGAAGCAGATTTGTGCAAAACCCTGTGTGTACTGATATGTAAATGTGCACAGCATGGGGCCAAAAACAGCAGAGCAGGCAAGCGCATTCATCTGCTCTTTACGACAGTACTTCTCTCTCTTTCTCTCCTGCTCTCTCCTTTCTGTCTCCCTCTCTCTTTCACTCTCTATTTCTATCCTGCTCTTTCGTTCTCTCTTCTTAATCTATTTTGTCTACCTCTCTCATCCTTCCTCTCTCCACCCCACTCTCTTCCTTTTCCCGCTCCCTCTCTCCTTCTCTCTCTCCTCTATCTTGTCCCTCCATCTCACTCTCCCAACCTCATACTCCTCCTGCTTGCTCTCTCTCCTTCTTTACCCCCTCTCCCTTCCTCTCCCTCCATTGCTTTCTCTCTCTCCTTCTTTCCTCTACGTGCCACTTCATAAAAGGGACAGCCTTTTACTGCTCTCGCTCTATCTTCCCATCTCTCCCCTCTTTCCCATTCTCCACCCCACTCTCTTCCTTTTCCTGCTCCCTCTCTCCTTCTGCCTCTCTATTCTCTATCTTGTCTCTCCTCCTCACTTTCCCTCCCTCACACTCTTCTTGCTTGCTCTCTCTCCCTCTTACGCCATTGCTTTCTCTTACACCACTTCCTTTTGCGCCCTCTCTCTCCTCTCTTATCTCCTCACCCCTTTTTTCTTCCTGTTTGTTTTGCTTTGCCCCCCACTGTCTATTTATCTTGCTCTATAACTCCTCTTGCACCCCCATTTCTTACTTGCTCTCCCCTCTTTGCACTCCTTCTCACTCCAGTGGTTTCTCTCTGTCTCCTTCTCTCCTCCCTTCCCTTCTCACTCCTCTTTCTCACTATCCTTTTCTCCCCCCCACCCTTCCTCTCTCTCGTTACAGCAGAACACATAGGAGGCTTTGTACGGCAGCACACGCCTCATTTAAATGTTATGCCTTCCACTCCGAGTGAGATTTATCCTTGAGAGAAATGTATGCTAATCCACGGCTAGCATCAAAAAGGATGGATCAAATGTGGGCCAGATGTTTATGTTTATTTGTACAGGAACAGCACACAGACATTAAACAGGGGGTATTACATTTCGTAATAACACATAACATAATCTATTTAGATGCCATGTTAACTTCTATTGTTTTAAAAATGCTATATTCGCCTACACCCCCCTAGTTAAGCAAGACAAGTCAAAGGAAAGAAGCTGATGTTATAGCAGTGAAAGTGGGAGTGAAGAGTGGGGGAGAGACATTCAGCCAATAATCAGAGTCAGCATTTTGTTGTGGTTTGCCCTTATTCAACCTTGGTTTAGTCTTCGTTTGGTTGATTAAAGAAAATAGATAAATAAAAAAAATCAAGTGTAATCTTTTTCCAGTCATTGATCGATCATAATTATTTTAAAAGAAAACGTCTTTGTGCTTGTGTCTGGTATATAGTAATAATCTATGATACCCATGCATCATTATGTTATAATTTGCACATTTTAAATTGCAATGTTCATCTAAAATGACTTAATAAAAGAAACAAGTCTATATTTGAAAACTGCAGTGCCCATTGGTTCACATTGCCATAAACGTCACCACAACAAAGAGTCTTGGAGCTGTCGGCCCCTCCCCCTTTGTATCAAAATGACTACGCAACGCTGCCGAATCCTACGCATATCATCAATTAAGAAAATAAAACTGACTAACGAAGTAAGTACAGAACAGTGGGTGTATGCCACTGGCGGTGAAAATGGAGATTGATCGGCAATATGGCGTCTTGAAAATAAACGATTAGAGATTGCTCAAAAATACATAAATCACTCCAAAAACAACTTCTGAGAGGGTAAATGGTGGCTCAGTGGTTAGAGCTTTGGTCCTCCAACCCGGTGGTGGTTGGAGGGGCCAATGGCGCAGATTGGCAGCCTTGCTTCCGTCTGCCCCAGGGCAGCTGTGGCTACAATAGGAGCTCACCATCACCAAATGTGGAAGTGAATGAATAATGACTATAGCATTTTGACAAGCCTATAAAGCACATAACAAGTATAAGGCATTATAATAGCAAAGGTGAAACAATTCGATTATGCATAATAGGTCTGCCTTAACATATACTTAATGGGGGTTTTATAACACACGTTGGGTGTTTTATAACACACAAGTCCATTAAAAAGAGCTGATCACTAATTATTTGTATTTCCCAAATTTAAATCTCAATTAAATTTTGATTAATTGCACAGCCCTACATGGTTATGTGATGTATCTCTGTTCCTTGTTTCATGACTTTTAAGTTTTCAAAGTTCATAGGAAGTTCTTATTGACAAATACTGTTGTGTTTTATACAACCCCAATTCCCCCAATTGGAACACTGTGTAAAACCTTAAAAAAATACATAATACAATGATTCGCAAATCCTTTTCAACCTATATTGAACTGAATAAACTACAAAGATATGATATGTAATGTTCGAACTGATAAACTTAGTTTTTATGCAAATACTCACTCTTTTTCAATTTGATATCTGCAACACGTTCCAATAAAGCTGGGACAGGGGCATGTTTACCATTATTTTACATCCCCTTTCCTTTTAACAATAATTAATAAGCGTTTGGGAACTGAGGACACTAACTGTTGAAGCTTTGCAGGAGGAATCCTTTCCCATTCTTGCTGAATGTACAACTTCAGTTGCTACATTTTCAATGGGAGACAGGTCTGGACTGCAGGCAGGCCAGTCTAGTACCCGCACTCTTTTACTATGAAGCCATGCTGTTGTAACACGTGCAGAATGTGGCTTGGCATTGTCTTCCTGAAATAAGCAGGGACATCCCTGAAAAAGACGTTGCTTGGATGGCAGCATATGTTGCTCCAAAACCTGTATGTGTACCTTTCAGCATTAATGGAGCCTTCACAGATGTGCAAGTTACCCATGGGCACTAACACACCCCCAGACCATCACAGATTCTGGCTTTTGAACTTTGCACTGATAACAATCCGGATGGTCCTTTTCCTCTTTGGCCCGCAGGACACGACGTCCATGATTTCGAAAAACAATTTGAAATGTGGACTCGTCAGACCACAGCACACGTTTCCACTTTGCGTCAGTCCATCTCAGGTGAGCTCAGGTCCAGAAAAGCCGGTGGCGTTTCTGGGTGTTGTTGATATATGGCTTTCGCTTTGCATGGTACAGTTTTAACTTGCACTTGGAGATGTAGCGATGAACTGTGTTAACTGACAATGGTTTCCTGAAGTGTTCCTGAGCCCATGTGGTAATATCCTTTACACATTCATGTCTGTTTTTAATATAGTATCACCTGAGGGATCAAAGGTCATAGACATTCAATGTTGGTTTTCGGCCTTGTCACTTATGTGCAGAGATTTCTCCAGATTCTCTGAATCTTTTGATGATATAATAATAATAATAATAATAATAATAATAATAATAATAATAATAATAATAATAATAATAATAATAATACATTTTATTTGTTAGGCGCCTTTCAAGGCTCTCAAGGTCGCCGTACATCAAGGCACCAAAATAGAACAATACAAAATGAAACAGTGTAAAATGATTAAAAATACAATTATGGACCGTAGATGATGAAATCTCTAAATTCCTTGCAATTGTACATCGAGAAACTTTGTTCTTAGACTATTAGCTCACGCAGTTGTTCACAAAGTGATGAACCTCACCTCATCCTTACTTGTGAATGACTGAGCCCTTCGGGGATGCTCCTTTTATACCCACTCATGACACTCACCTGTTTCCAATTAACCTGTTCACCTGTGGAATGTTCCAAACAGGTGTATTTTAAGCATTCCTCAACTTTTCTATTCTTTTGTTGCCCCTGTCCCAGCTTTATTGGAACGTGTTGCAGACATCAAATTGAAACTGAGTCAATATTTGCATAAAAACAATAAAGTTTATCAGTTTGAACATTAAATATCATGTCTTTGTATTCCAACTTCATTGGAATTGGGGTTGTACTTATAGAAATGACCCACAAACACATTAACTATAGCGCAGTGATACATTACAGAGCAGCGTGTGTCAGAGAATGTTTACAGCAATGAAGTCCTGTAGCAGTCATTCATTTGGTGATCAGCGGACATGTTGGTACCCCAAGAAGTTATTTACTGAACAGCATGAATGAATCATGTGTGATGGGAATGGGGATTACAACAACAAACTACAGCAAAGAAAAAAGTCTCTATTACTGCTTGAAGATATAAGATATCATCATATTAGTAAGCGATATTAGCGAACAATATTATTGAGTGACATTAGTGGTCATAAGGGATCTTACTGTGAGATGGGTATACATTTTAATATTGTAAGTAAATTGTGGTTAAAAAACAATATACACATATATTGTACATTATCATATATATTGAAGCCAGCATCTGCAACCGGTTTTCTTTAATAGTAAATGAGAATGCATTTGTCTTATATAGCACTTTTCCAGTTTTACACTTGACAATTTTGTGCATTATTGATTCTTTTCAAAGTCAATGGTAGTTAACTGCTTCTGACCACTACCAACATGCACCACATGCACACTCCACATCCAAACTAGACAAGGTGAATGAAGTGTCCAACACTGCTTTGTTTCAGAGATCTGAGGAGATCACTAGGCACTGACAAGGTAATATGTTTTTATTACAACTATTGTGCTGGAACTTCATTATCTGTGTTTATTTTTTCTTTCTTTTTGAAACAATACCATGGCACAACATCAACTAAACTAAAACATTATCAGTCTGTGTGAGTTTTAACTAAAAATTGATGCACACCTAGCAATCCATCAAAGGACAGTAGTTAAAATCAAAGCCTTAAAAAATATTTAAAATGTAACCATATTTTATGATTTATGCATGTTTTATTGTGCAATTCACCAACACCAAGCCATATTTATAGACCACTCAAAACGCTGAGGGCTCCTCTGACCTGCTTCATAACTCCTTCACACTGTGCTGTGCAAGCATAGTCCCTCTGGCCCATAAAAACATTTACAAAAAATCATTAATTCCAAATGGTACTACCTCTCTGAATTCCACCAGATGAGCTCAGGCAACATAACTGTTGTCTTTTATTGTGTTTTAAATGTCTTTTGTATGACCTTGTCAAAGAAAAATAAAGCTTATCTTATCTCATCTTTCCCTCATGAATCAGTGGAAGTTGATCTATCGCTTGTCCTGCTATGTTATCACGAGGTCCCTCACACTCTTGTCTCTGATATAGCCCACATACCTGGCATCAAGGAAGCGTGAGCGCAGGATCATGACAGCCTCACATGTGCTCTGCTTGAGCTGCATCTGGATGGAGCTGAACTTCCTGTGGATGATGCCCACCATGCGCTCGATCTCTTTAGGAGATATGGGACGGGTGCGAGACTGCTCCCTCAGAAGGTTCATCACGTGGGTCGTGAACTCGTTACATGCCTATGGAAAAAAGAACAACACAAAATAGTCATGAACAAAGAAAAAATAGGTAGATATTACTTTATTATAGTTATAGTTAGTACAGTATCCAAATAATTAACTCAGGGGCTTCTGGGATACTTTGCTACAAAATGTCTTGCTAGATACAATTTCAAACTCAAATTTGCTAATAATAAGAAAAAGCTTGATACCAATAACAAAGTATTTTGTCACAATTACAATTTTTTGTATTGATATCTGGGTATACATTTTTGCCCAAGCCCACTGCACAGAAAGTATTTTTAATTAATTAAAGTACTTTAAAAGGCATATATAATACAAAGAAAATCTGAACTCTAGTGAGTCCATTGAGTCATTTATGGAAATGGTGGGCAGAACTTCATGACACCAACACATACGTAAACATTTTGATGTGGAGTGTTGACTAGTGTTGTCATAGTACTAAAAAAAAACCTAACTGAGGAACAGCTATTTAATTCGATAAAAATAAAAAATTAACAGAATGTAATTTCCAACAAAAATATGGGTGACCCACGGATCAGCAGAACACAATTAGATTATTCACTGATCTATGGATACATGCATCGTCATCATCATTATTATTTCTATTGTTGCGTCTCCCCTTTTACTTTGACAAGCAACTAACTACAAACCACTGTCTTGCATCCCATATTTCCCTCACTTTTGTATATCCACTTAATGTTCATTTCTCTCTTGTAAATATGCACTTCATGTTGTAAATATTGATGTTTATAAATCATAGTATGTAAAAATAAATCTTCTAAAACTTTTTTTAGTATACTATTTGACAACCCTAATGTGGACCAGTGAAAGTGAAAAGTAGACCACTTTCTGCTGAACACAAATATGCCTGTTGTGAATAATGTCAACCATTTAGTTTCATATTGTTATTTATAGTGACATACTTGTTTGCTGCTCACCTGCTCGTACTTCTCCAGCTCTGTGTGGTAGATCTGTCTGATTTGGGACAGCTTGGCCCTGTAGTCCGAGTGCTCCGCTGAGTTATCTGCTCCTGGACCCCCACCAGAGGCCGCTGCTGCTGCCGCCGCCGCTGCAGATCCTCCGCCCTTCTCCGGCCCCGACACGCCCTCAGCCAGCAGCATGTTGTCCAGACGCATGAGTTGAGGGTCTGGGGGCTCCTCCTCCTGGGCTCCACGGATACTCAGGACTGGAGGAGAGAGGGAAAAAAGATTAGGAGTGAGGAACAACATGTTAGCTGATAGGGACAGTGTATAGCATGATGCAGAAGAAAATATAATAATATATATAATAAAAAGTCAGTAAAAGTATATGGTTTGGTTACCTGGACCACCAGAACCATACACTTTGACAATGCTCTACAAAGACGAGGGGGTTTGGAACCATATTCCAGAGGGCGTGTTTGACAGGTGGAATAACCAATCAGAGACCAATGCTCCGATTGGATAAAAACAGACATGGTGGCTTACGTTAAAAAAGAGGAAAAAAATAATACAGATGACAGAGAAAGAACAGATTTCTTCAGAATCAAAAATCAGAGTTATTTATCTCAGGTAAAACAAGTTATATATTTTGTTCTGAATCATACAAGGATTTCCCAGAGGAAAAGTCTTCTGCGTTTGAGAAACACACATACAAATTAATGTCTGAGGTTGGGTGAAAAACCTTGTCCCAAGTTACGACAAGGTGTTTCACACTCTATGGTCCAATTCCATACCCTTCAGGATTCAACAAAATGAAGAAAGGACTGGCTGGTCAGGCAAGTGCTGGAGCAGAGTTCGGACTTGGGACGGATTTTACAATTTTTTTTTTTCTCATTTATATTCAAAAAAATTATATTGAAGGAGAAAAATAAATGTGATAACTTCTATCTCATTTGGCTCGGCCCTACCAAATAAATATCAGTACTTGTTAATATCAAATTCAATACACTTCTTGCTTATCACTGCAGATGATTCTCACAATATGACCGTTACACTGGAAACTTTTACATTTTCAGAGTTTGATTCCACCAAACCATCAGTTCACAATGTCAACCACAACATATTCAATCCAGTTTTGGTATAATTTTGGCATAATTTTGAAAGCCAATTGCACTTCCAGATATGCCATATAAAATAATCCTGTTACTAAATACACTCAAATGATTACATTATTATTATTATTATTATTATTAAAAACAATTATTATTATTATTAAATAGTAACATAACAATAAATATCTGCTCCGAGAAAGAAAACATTCATGTCACATAAAACTAGTAACTTATATACGATATCAGCTTTTATCCTAAAATTTGTCAATTTAACATTTACAAAAACTCAAGGCAAAATAGCAACACACATACTGGATATTACTCTATCTTCCACTAGAGGTCTCCCTTGTCATTCTTTCCAGCACAACTCTCATCTTCCATTTTCTGAAGTAAAACAATTCATCAGGTGAACATCCATTTCAGTACTACTTCTTGTACAGTATTTAACATTTGGATATAATAGATTTTTTTCATAATATGTTAATCAAGTCTACAGGGCTATTTTTAACTGACTGACCACATGTCATTTAAAACTACACCCTGAGACACAGGTCAGACTGAGAGGCTGGGAGCACGCTGTTCGTTTGGAGACAATAGTGTGTTTTTGGTACATTAGCCTCAGCCTGCAGCCAGGGTCTATGGGGGTCTACGGGGGTCTATGGAGTCTATGGCGGTATGGGGTGACCGAGGAGGGGGGCACAGGGGTGAGAAAGAGGCCTGCTGTCCGCATAGCTCGGGCCCAGCGTGGAGGGTTAGTGGAGTGGAAATGCAAATCCAGAGTGTGGATGAGAAGCAGAGGTCAAAGGGCCCGGCCATAGGAGTGGTGGGAGTAGAGTGGCGTGTGATGGCAGATGAGATATATATATATATATATATATATATATATATATATATATATATATATATATATATATATATATATATATATATATGCAGAATACAGAAACCATAAAGTATACACCGTAATAATATTAGTTATACACCATTTATGAAGTAATTGTATATAAGTTATGTCTAAAATACAAATATTTAAAAAACTGAACATTTTACTTTTTCTTACATTTTAAACTTTTTTTTGTACTATGTAAAAAGTACAAAACTTCATAGTTTTGTGTTTTTTGTAAAATAAAGTTTTTAAACTGTAACTCTAAACAACTTGTCCAAAATATCCAAAACTAGCAGATAACAAATATGTAAATGGAGGCTGTTGTTTTTAAACCACTCAGGAAATGTAAAATTGTCTCATTCGTGGTTATTGATCTACTCTTTTCACCACTTCACAAACACTCACTGTACACAGACCTACATGTATCATACATACAGGCGCTCAAATGTCTTCTCCTCTCAAACTTCACTGCTAAACCCTGAGCCGTGACCCCATCAGATCTGCCTCCCATGCAGCTAAATGTCCTGCGCAGCCTGTCCGATTTGGTTATTGCAACATACACAAGACCCCCTCTCCCTCTACCTCTCCCTCCACCTCTCCCTCCACCTCTCCCTCCACCTCTCCCTTCACCCCTCCACAACACACAGTATGACAAGGTAAGCACTAGGCACTCCATAAATACACAAGGAAATGAGCTACAAAAACCCAAACCTCCGCAGCCTTATCCCATAGAGACACATTTTCATCTTGTAATCTTTCTGTACACTTCATAATTTGAACATGTATTAGGTTATTTCTTCTGCTAAAAGTTGGAAAAAAAAAAAAAAAAAAAAACAATGGGGAAAATGCTAATGGAGAATTTTGACAATATCTTGAAACCCCCACACTCTCATTTACCAAAGATTACAAATACAAAATAAAAAAAGGAAACAAAAATAACATAAGGTATCTCACAAATAGAAATACACATTGCTATTTTTCAAAATTTCCATTCTTTAACAAAACAGAAACATACACTTCTGTAAAAAATAAATGCTATCTGCCTTCTTTTTTAACTCTACAAATATTTTTATATAAATCCAGTTTGTTTTAATGAAAATGTTATTCTCTCCCTTACCATACAATCCACCATTATTTTGACTGAAGCCAATAGTAGGAGGAGTCGATTTTTTCAAGTAGAGCTACGTATATGGTGTTTTGCCGCAAATGTAAAATGAACTAAGCTAAAACTAAACTACTAATAATTTATTTATTTTTTTAAGTAAAGAGGTTAAACAAAAATACAAAATAGATAGCAAACCAGAAGTTGGCCAATCAACAGCTGCCATCCTTGAAAAGGCATTTGAAAACAATTTCTTTGAGGCAGGAACAGCAACAGCAAATCTGTAGAAAATAACAGCTGTATAATTTGTAATTTATAATACTACTGTATATAACAAAAACCATCCATATGGGCTACTCGCCAAAAAAGTACAAATTTATGCCCCCACATTAAAGAGGAACAGTCTGTAAATATGAGGTATCAGTACAAAGAAGGAGAGTACATTTGCACAAAATTACCATCGCTGCATTTCTTTCCGATCTCGTAAAATGTCTAGACTGTCAAACGCTAAGGTAAAAACTCCCCGTATCCACAAAATGATTTGATTCAAGGCAGCCAAGTTCCAGCTAAAGTGTTTATTTAACTTGGCTGTGACCCATCCTGCATCAGTCTAAACGGAGAAAAGGTCACAGCTTGGAATGGATTTTGACGGGAAGGAAAAAAGCGAGACGCGGGGTCAAATAAAGTGAAGCGGAGCAGCTATGAAATATGACGTTGGTTGTTGTGATATGCAGAAAGTCCAGGGAGATAGTGTATGGAGGTAATTGTTGAGTCTGCAGTGTCAGAAGTGACCATTTTTGGGTTGAAGTTGGGAAGCAGAGGCATGTTGGGTGTACAGTTGCCAGATTAAAAAAAAACCAAAAAAACAAGTGACCTGAGCCCCCCCAAAAATCATGCCAAAAGAGAAGAAAGAAGTAGAATGCAAACCTCAGAGTCGCTTGTTATATTACACTCACTGACAATGTGTGGCACTATTGCGCCATCTTGTTCCCTTTGGTCTGTATGTTCAAATGGGGTCATTTTTCCGCACTGTGGCTCTTGTGTAAAAAATGGCTAACATGCCCCACTCATCATTTCACATTTTCACTGAATTTGCATTTGATGAGCATGGTTTGATTTTTTCATCAGTGAGTGTATTGTGCTTTAGACTGCCTTATGACACTAATAGGCCCTTCACCCGTTTGTAGCACTCAGACTTTATTAAATATTAAATTAAATAAGAATAAAAAAGCAAACAAAATACTCTCTAGGGAGGTGTTTTGGGCATGTTCCACCAGGAGGAGGCCCCAGGGAAGACCGAGGACACGCTGGAGGGACTGTCTCTCTGCTGACCTGGGAACGCCTTGGGGTCCCACCGGTGGAGCTGGAGGACGTATCTGGGAGGGAAGTCTGGGAGTCCCTGCTTAGACTGCTGACCCTGTGACCCGGCCCCGGATAAGAGGAAGAAAATAGATGGATGGACGGACAAAAAACTACTTTGACTTTGGATGGGCAATATATTGATTCCAGTACTGGTATCTTTTTATACAAATCTTTTTGATGCCCTCATGTTAATATAGGCAATAACTAATATGAGTTAACTTCCCAATCACTGTTTTATTTCAACCATTTTAAGATCATACCCACAAATGGATCAAGAGTTATTGTTGACAAATGTTATGAAAAATGTACTCACTTATTGCAATCCATCCAGATGACTTTTATCTGGTTTATATTGCCAAGAGCAGACTTGGTGACTCCAGAAAACAACTTTTGCTTGCACACTCCCATCTCCCAAACCCTGTACTTTCACTATGCACCTTGCAACCAAGCCTTCCATACTACGAATAAACAGGTAGGAGACATGCAAAACCCTGGAATAAAATGACAATTAACACTCCTAAAATGATCTGAGGCCATACTTGTTGACATGTACCATCCTTCACTGATCTCCTTTCTCCTTGCTCCTAACTCCTACCTTCTTCCCTGATCCAGCCATGTCTTGGAAAGCCGCCTGTCAGGAGGGACCCAGGCAGGAACAATGCATGACGCCATGTTGGTTGTGTATTGTCATCGCTCATCGTAGGCACATTGTCACATTTCGAACACAGCAAGAGTCCTGGGTGCTGGGAGCAGGCTGAGGAGTGGCTGTCTGTAATACCGCCTCATGCTGTTGGATCTTAGCATGGATCTGAAGGCAGCTTGTACAGACAGAGGAGGGTAAAATGTAGTGCCATAGAAATCTGGCAGGTGGGTAATTTGATCATGAAATAGTGATAAAAGCAACTCGCAAATATCACAATTCAATAACGTAAATGTGCTCCTCTTTTACATTAGTACAAGTATTAGTAGACCTCTTTTACATAAAAAAAATAATAATACTACACTTTTTAACTGCTATGGCCCAAAGTCACAAGTGTATATGTCTACTGAAAATGATTATGAAAAGAACGAAAGTTTAACTGGCGAAGTTATGCAAGTATGACATTAAAGTAGGTACAAATGCTTTTCCAAGGTCCCGTTCAACAATGAATAAAAATGCATTTAAAACATTTGTTTCTAGTTCAAAATGTATATATTTAGATTTTCTTAGCTATACGCATTCATTGTACCTAACACTAGGACATGGGTACTTCCAGTGGGAATGTCAATGCATAATTCAAGAAGCCCAGTGAAGGTAAGTAGTTACATCATCACAAAAATAAAGAGTAAAAAAAAATATTATTTTCTGTTTGAGTAATCTTTAATTGCTTATTTTCAAGAATCTATACTGCCAATCAACCTCCTTAATCTGTGATACACATAGGATTCAGCAGCACCAAAAAGTAATTTTGGTACAAAAAAATCTAATAAAAATCGTATCATTTGCAGCTATCCATTGGCAGTGCTGACTGTTATGATGAAAATTTACGACGACATCTGCTCCCATTGGGTGCTGCAGTTTTCAAACACGAAAGTTAGTGGACTTGTTTCTTTTATTAAGTTATTTTAGATTAATATTACGATTTAAAATGTGCAAATTATAACATAATGATCCACAGGTGTCATATAGCACTCTCAAGCGCAAAACTACTCTTTAAAGCTCAAATTCCAAGCACTGTAATTGAATTAAAAATATTTATTCAGAATTTGTCATTCAAAACCTTGGAAACACCATTTAAATTCCAGTCCCAATATCCAGCATTTATAATAATCCAAAAAATAAAACAAACAAGCAATCAGCTGAAACCCAAATTGAGTGTATTTCCTCTTGCTGTGGACACAATTAAAGTGTGCAGGGATTATCGTAAACAAATGGAATTAATAGAGAAAGCAGAGGGCATAATGTGGCTGTGTAAAACGCTCTTTGCTGTGGGTCGTAATTACTCGACTCAGTGCGGCCCTAGCTCGTTTGGGGATAATGGAGGGATAATTGATTGGTCTAATGTTTGTGGAGCTCTGGGCTGGTTTGGCTGCAGACACTGAGACACCCGCGGACCACTGCACAATGTAGGCTACTCCCAGGCAGAGGAGGAGGGGGGACAGGCGATGGACTTGAAGTATAGTAACATGAATGGGTTTGTTAAAAATGTGTAATCATAACAAATTACTTTTTGGCCATTGCCCTGTCCTGACCAGCTATTCACCTTATTTCAGAAGTTGCATTTGCATTTGAGTTGCATTATTTGAATGGAGCTGTTTTAAAACCTCCCAGAGAATCTGTGCATTGTTGATTTGTTGGTGCACATGAACACTGAACGTTTTACACAAGTCACCCAACTTTATATCAGATTCTAGCTGTAAAAACGTTCCCAAATTCTTCATTGAAATGAATGGGATATCTGCTTAAGTGCCACCACAAAGAAAGAGCAGCTTTTATGGAATAAAGTAAATACTGTCACTGAAGTAGGTAATTTGTGAAGTGAAGTACATAACAATATTATGTGGTGAGGTTTTGAACTTGAGACCCTGTAGTTGGTGGACATCCACTGTGCTACTGTTGATCACATAAACCATGAGTACAAAGGAGATAGTTAGAATTTAACTTGTACAAGAGTCAGTATAAATAAATGTTACGTTACTGCAATTCCAATCTCATCAAATTAGAACTTTTCAGCAGTAGAACAATTTTTTGGGGGACTTTACCAAACAAACCCTAACTCGTGTTGACAAGTAAATAAAGTATTGAAGATTTCCATAATGTGATGTTATATTATATCCAACATATATGGAACTGCCATAAGAAATAGCTAAATATCTAGTCCATTGACCTGAAGGTTAGCGGTGCAATTCTAGCTCCACACTGTTGTTGTGTACTTGGACAAGACATTTGCCCCACTGTCTGTGCACGCTGGTGTATGAATGTGTGTGAATGGGTGAGTGGTTCCTAGATGTAAAGCGCGTTGAGTACTTTGAAAAGCACCATATAAAATCCAAGCATTTACCACGTGACCAAAGGAGAAAAAAAATCGCATTATATATGTACTATATTTATATCAAGACACATTATTCTACATTTATCCAATCAAACCCCATCATCTATATATTAACAACAAAGATTTTACCCATACTCAATTCTAAACACTACAGTGATATAGAATGTTGTGGTGGCATTTGCTTTCACCTCTGCTCACAAAATACTCTCAGGGATGAACTATTATCTGTGATAGGGCCAGCACCCCCCAAAGAGAGAAAGAGAGATTGAGTTAGGGAAGGAGAGAGAGAAGGAGAGAAAGAGAAAAAGGAGAGCAAAAGAGGGAGAAGAAGAGAGCGAATGAGAGAAAAACAGGGAGGGAGAGATAGAGGGAAATAGAGAGGGAGAATTAAAAAGAGGGAGAAAATAGGAGAGAGAATGAGAGAGGGAAAGTAAGGAGAGAGACAGAGGAGAGACAGAGGGTGAGAGATGGGAGAGAAAGAAAATGCATGACAGAAAAATAGAGAGAAAGAGTGGAGGATAAAAAGGCAGGGAGAAAGAGAAAATGAGAGAGAGAAAGTGGCAGAGAGAGAGAAAGTGGCAGAGAGAGAGAAAGAGGGGAAAAATAGGGAGATAGTGGAGTGCACATTTTCTGTATGTCCCTAATGGCTCCTCCGTTTTCCCACACGGAGGCGGTTTGGAGATGGCTTGTTGTCAGACAATGCCTTATTCCTCCCGACTGCTGTTGACAAGCAATTCTCACAAGCAGCATCAGGCTCCATCACTACAGCTTATATTCAGCACTAAGAGGGAAGAACACTGTAAAGTGATGTTACATAAAGCGGAGAGGGGGGAATATGTTGTCTACAAATAGTATAGTACATATTAAGGGTCATATACTGAGGTTTATATATGGATGCCCTTCGAGTATAGGCAATGTGGGTGTCTTGCTCAGGTGCTGAACAGAATTTCAAGCCAGTCAGTCTTCATGATCTACATAATGACTGGCCATATAATAAAAAAAAAAAAAAAAACAACAACAAAAAAAACATTGAGAACACATCGTGTGGCTGATTCTAGACCTGCTTTTAACCGGATGGATAATGTACATTAATGAGCATTTAATCATTTATTGTGCTTCCCTCCTCATTACTGAGACTTTTAGTTTGATTCATTTTAGCTCTACATTGCCCTGCTTTTGAGGGTCGTGTGCTCTTAAAGTAAAAATTTTCACCTACCCCTTAGCCCTGTGCTTAAATTATTTAAAAAAAAATCTGAATACTGGCTTCTAAATGGGTTTATGGATAAATGCCACTATGAGGGCCCCTCAGTTTTTGTTTTGTTTTGTTACTTGGGATCCAGAATACACACGTCACTTAAAAATACTTTATGAAGATGTGAGTTTTGTCCCCACTGAATCTCTCATTTTCAAATGGAAAAACTGAAGGAAAAAATATCATAGCGGGCAAGAAGTTTGAACCTAGAATATTATTAAGTTGTATTAGATCAATGTTATGGTGTACTAGTTTAATTGTAAATGCTCAAAGAAGCATATGTCTTAAAAAATAAATACATAAAATAAAATAAAAAAATTATAATAAATTACAATTTGATTTTAAAACGTCATATTACACACCCTCGTACCGTTTATTACCATGTTATAAAATTCTCTCAAAGCGAATCCTTATTTTCCCTAAGTTCAAATGGTTGTATTTGAGTGGACTGCTCTGTACTATTCTGCATGAGGACTGGACTGGACTGAAATGAGAAGATGACATTTATTTAACCTCACAAACATTTGGCCTTTTGCAAATCAAATCGATATTTAATAAAAAGCATTTGGTAGGGTGCACACTGAACTGTCTTGCAGGAATATTTATGAGATTTCAGCCCAGCAGAGGGGGAGGCAGTGTGAGTGTAAGGCTGCGTGATGCTAAGAAATGATTTACGTTCATATTTGAGGGTGCAGTTTGTCTGTATCTCCCACACTCCCTTTTAGAGATTGTTTCTTGTAGCACATGTGTAATACTGTTCTCTGTATATTAATCATGACACAGGTTTTATAAAAAATCAACTGAGACAAAAGCAGAGGAGTTTTATAGTCATAGTAACTTGTTGAGATAAAGGGGACTGTAACAATTTTTTACTGTCTTAAAAACATAAAAAACTGAATTAGTCCAGCGGTCCAAATTCAGTCATCACTTTCACAATGATGACTAATATTTCGCAACTTCGCAGGGAGCAAAGTGGATTTCAAGTGTCTCACCAGCCTTACTTACTGGTTCACAGCCAATAAAAACACTTTAAAATTAGATATAGACAGCACACAGTGGTCTCATTTTGACTGTATAAAAACAGGTAAAGCCTCTTCAAGAAATGCTTGTATAAAAAACTTAAAAGAACTTAAACCATATACCATGCGTAGCTTAACATCCCAAAGGTGTTTCAATTAGGGATGGAAGAACTGCTCTGATTTAAAAAAATAAATAAAAATCAAATCCTTGATTTTAATGAAGGCACTAGTTATCATACGTTCAGTGCTCTAAGACTTCCATCGTCTATGACTGCCAATTAAATACTATTTACAAAGACACAAAAGAAGGGAAAATAATTTGTTTTATTTATTTTATTTTTTTGTAGAATTTCTGACATTTGATACGAAAATCAAATCAAATATGAATTTTGATTGTAATTTTGTTTGGAATTTGTAATGTAGTCTTTGATTTATACATCTGAATCATAATTATTCCAAATTTGACTCACCAATTCCTTTAAAAAACTGGCACAACTGAAGCAGCAGCAGCGTGCATGACAGGACTGAATAAACATTGGATCTAATTAAAAGAAAATCTTCCACTTTCCAAGTACAATATTTGGGATTAGATCAAAAGCTTGTCACCAAAGGATTACTATTTCTTCCAGGACACTGCTTGCATTTCCAAATGAGCTTCCTTAACACCCTCATATAACAATACCCAAGTTATCCCAGCATGCTTTGCGGTCCAGATCTCTCCTCCTGTTAGATTATCCCTCGCAAATGTCGGCCTGTCAAAAAGCATTTCCATATGTAATCCCCTTGTAGTTTGGGAAGCCGAGTTGGCAGGCTGTCATGTCCGCTGCCGATACAGGAGAAGTGGTTTGATGTTTAATGAATGGTGTTTTCTGTCACCCGTTGCTCAGACAGGGACCAGGACAGGGGCAAGTGAGCACCTAGGAGGCTTGTACTGGTCCCACAAACTGAAATGTGATACAGGAGGTTGTGTACGTGATCGGAAGCCAGGGCAAAAGTGATACAGGTCAAAACAAGCATGGCTATTAGGGGAGAGGGAGGGATATGATGCAATGTTTCCATGTGAAACTCATCTGTTACCTATGTTAGCTCTATGAATATTCTTTATGGTTATGTGTAGTCAGAGCTGCCCTGGGGCTGACTGACAGAAGAGTGGCTGCCAATCTGCACATATTGTCTTTCCAACTAATACCACAAACTCAAAACCACTTAAATAATTTTCTTTCACCCTTATACTGCAGCTCTGCGTGGCTTGGGAAAATAAATTATAAGTATTTAACTGAAATGTATTCTATTTATGTTAGTTCTTTTTTTTTTAATTGTGGTTTGAATATGAAGATTATTGTGATCTTGAAATATTAAATAAAATAATATTTTATTACTTTTCGGAACTCATAATAAGCGTCACACTCACACAACTCTGTTAACTCACTCACGCCTCACAGATGACAGCTTAGAGCCCTGGGTAAAGATACAGCCACGATTTGCAGACGCTGCGCAGAGATTCAGAGCAGAAGTCTCTGTAACACTTCATGGATTTCATGAGCAACACATTATAGTTGTTTATACAAAGCATAAATGTAAAAAAAAAATAAAAAAAAATATATATATATATATATATATATATATATATATATATATATATACAGTGTTATCTTCATTTTAGATGCCAAAAATAATTTCGGGCCTCCAATATTTTATTATTTTTTCCATGGAAGCCGGGTCCAAATGGCTCTTTGGGTGTTAAAGGTTGCTGACCCCTGTACTAGAATATCAGGTCTATTTGTCCTCTGCATTTGTACCATCCTTTAATGCTGCTGGGCTGACCTGTCTATAGCAAACTCAAAAGCTTAAACGGTATGATTTTGTTCTCTCGAGTGATAATTAAGAACCTATATAAACATAATACATACTGTACATTTCCTCCATAAACCCCTTTATAAATATTTACATATCAGGACTGCCTCAACGAATGAAGCTATGTACATGATGACTTCCAAGTACCGCTGTCACTACTACCAGTTACTTTATTTTATATTGTTTAAGCATTGCCTTGTTGAGCTATTTAGTTAAATAGTCAGTTTGAGTCAAAAGGAGTTTTAAATGTGCTCCGTGGTTTTGATATTACTAGTAACAACATTTATGCCAAAAATCAAACTATCCATAACTAAACATTCAGTATATGCAAGACTGAATGAAATATTTCATCATTCTGAAACCCATAAACTAACTAAGAACTTTCCACGCACTTAAACATAAACATATTGCAATGACGAAAGTAGCTTAATAAAAATATCTTGCATCCCCTCTATACCACATAGTATAATCCAAACAGTAGCATTAAGTCTTCAACCATATAACGACCCAATCAATGACAAATGATGGCTGTGCTAATGGGTGGTGTTGAATGTATTATATGATTTCTAATACGGCTCCATCTGTTCCAGCTCATTTATCAGGATCATCATTTTTTAAAATTACACGTATATCAGCGTTAGCCGTTAGCGTTCCCCTCCAGTGCACAAATCTTCAGTTAGAATATGGCTATGGATCGAGGAGTATGATTCTAAAAGGTGAGATTTAATCAATTCACCGACATGGAAAATATTTTTTTTTATGTAAATGATGTTATTATGATGAAATGATGCTTATATTTATCAAAGTGTCATGAGTATTTTATGGCATGAAAAAAAAATCTAATAAGGATCAAATTTCTGTTACTTTGTCAAGGATCATCTATTTATTAAACATTGTGCAGGCAAAATATACTGTATGCAAAAAAGCGGTAAATTGTTTCTCAAAGTTGATTTTCTAATTTATAGTGTCCATTTTAATTTTCAGAATTAAGACAAGATTGTTTGTTATCTAGGCAAACTGAAATGAACTGTCAATTGTCAGTATGAATGAGAAGTAATGCAACACTATGGTGTGAATCTGTATATAAATAAAAAGTAAAAATGTGGACCGTTTTTGTTATTGTACACTCTTATGTACAGGGGTTTCCAAACTGTGGCCCTCAGACCATTTTTTGCTGGCCCCTTAAGCTTCCTGGTGAATTGACTCATTCTATCCTGAGAAGTACTTTTTACGTGGCCCATAATGTTGTTTCTTCATCAATCATGTTTAAGACAACAATATATGAACTTTAAAATCATTATACATACATATATATATATATATATATATATATATATATATATATATATATATATATATATATATATATATATATATATATATATATATATATATATATATAATTTTAAGTAACTGACATCCACAACTCCTTTGCTTCATATTGACCAGGTTATTTTCTACCCAGTCACTGGAGACTACTCTATTTGCCAATATTCAGTTATGCCTTTATGCTATGCTAGTGCAAATTGCCAATTCCATTTTTATTGGAATGCGGTCAGTTAAACCACACTTAACACATTCACAGTCTATATTGTTTACCAGCCCTAACTCTCTCTCTACAGCTCTGTCATGGCATTATTCGTGTATCTTTAAAGTGGCCCCCATTGCCTTTTGCATGATTAACCCTTCGCAGTCGGTCTGCGGTTGTGCGTCAACTCCAATGTGCGCTGACAGCACTGGTCCTATTTGTTTGCGTTGGTGCTCTAGTGGGCGCACTTCATTGTGGCTTTAGCAGTTAATAAATCACAGCCCTTGCACCCCGTCACCCCCTCCCACCCCCATCTCTATCCTTCCCCTTCCTCCCGTGGGTGCCGTGGCGGTGGTCCTGTCACAAAGCAGGCACTGGAGTTGATGCGACAGCTACATGCTAATTCAACACGACCATAATTCATTATACAGTCGCAAGTGTAGTGGGATGGAAAGACTACCAACCTACGCTGGGAAAGAGAGAGTAAGTGAGGGGGAGTGAGTTTTCAAACCAGGTCTACTTAAGCCCGCAACATGCCACCAACGAAAGGAAATTGTAGGTTAGGTACAAAAAAAGCTTTGTGCATAATAAGAGCATGGCATTTGGGATAAAAGATACAAGCTAACAATTGGAATTGGTGCAAAATGGTGGATGCAAGGGGTTAGCTTAATACACATAAGAAATGGAGCTTGAAAAAAAAAAAATCTGAGCAATGGCAATTTATGGAGAATAAACTGAAAAGGTCATTAAAGGGCAAGCAAAGGTTAATATAATACAGAATAAAATAGAAGGGATGATAAAAGGAAAGAATATTGAATTGGATTAAAATGCAATAAAGTAATTTTACAAAAGAAAAGAAAAATCTGTTCAGGTTATGGAGATTTTCATTGCTTTACAAATAAAAAAAAATGTATCCAAAGTAGAGTAGTTCTAAACAAGAAATGACCTAAAGCAAGACAGAAAAGTAAATACTATTGAAAAGTTCAAAATTTCTAACTAAAAAAG
The DNA here is from genome assembly GCF_009829125.3 of Periophthalmus magnuspinnatus. Lineage (NCBI taxonomy): Eukaryota > Metazoa > Chordata > Actinopteri > Gobiiformes > Gobiidae > Periophthalmus > Periophthalmus magnuspinnatus. The sequence continues at coordinate 3,630,907 of NC_047129.1, read as the reverse complement.
TGTATAATTTATAATGAGATTTTCTGTAGCAATATATCGCCTTTTAAATTTTGACAGTCTGTGTTTGACTGTGCCTAATTGATGCTTAATTCTGAGGCTGTTTTTTTTTTTTTTATCTATAGTTCAGTTATACGTGGACAGACAAACATTACTTCACTACTAGGGTAAGTGTTTACGATCTCCATGCCCTCTCGTATCATCTCACATAAAGGACTGGTAGCAGTTCAAGCCCTTCCACACCACTAACTTCTCTGCCCCACATGTACCGGGGGTGTCCCGTACCAGAACTGCCCCCCTCTACATGACCCGAGGCAGTGTGTGCATTTGTCATTACCACTATCCCGCCTTCATCCCATGCACCTTATTAAAACCATTCCTTCAGGAGAGCAGGCGAGCATGTCAAAGAAAGCCCAAAAACCAGGCCAAGCTAGCCAGGCAAGGTGACCACACTGCCACCATCAGTTCCATCGTGGGCCAGGGCGAAAGGGATGGAGGGGTTGAGGGGGAATATGTGTCTGTGCAGGGGGGTTGTTAGCCAGGGCTAGGACCCCTGATGTCCCTGTGATTTCTTTGTCAGTGCGAGTTAATGGAAGTCCCAGCGGTAAGGCCTTATCACAGCCAAGCATTCGGCCCAGCTCTGGTCCTATACTACTGATGTGGCTGGGGTGAATATTGATTGTGTTAGCTCCTGTTAGCGCGTGTTAGCAAGGGAGGATATCAGGACAGGACAAAGGACATGCACTTTGTATCACAACATTTTGGTTTATGGTGGTGTGGTGTAATGTTGTAGAAGTTGTATGATTTATTATAATTCATTGTGACAACAATAAAATAAAAAAAATTGAGAATTACTGTATGGAGTCTCTTGATGGTTACATGGTTAATGTGAAATCAAGATGCTACCAATTACAAGCTGCTTAAACATAACAATGTAAATACATAAAATCAAATATCACAAGCATTTGATAAGGCAAGGCAAGGCAAGGCAAGTTTATTTGTATAGCACAATTCGTACACAAGGTAATTCAAAGTGCTTTACAGAATAAGAAAGACATTAAAATCACACAAATCAAACATAAATAATCACAAATAATCATCATAAAATTAACATTAAAAGAGAAGAGTGCAGAATAAAAACCTGTCAGTCATATGCACAGCTAAACAGAACTGTTTTGAGTCTGGATTTAAACATTGTCAAAGTAGAGGCCTGTCTCACATCTTCAGGAAGACTGTTCCAAGTTTTAGCTGCATAAAATTTAAACGCTGATTCCCCATGTTTAGTCCTGACTCTGGGCACCAGCAGGAGGCCGATCCCTGAAGTCCTCAAATTGCGAGATGGTTCATATGGCACTAACATGTCGGAGATATACTTTGGACTTAGGCCATGGAGAGACTTATACACAAGCAGAGCTGCTTTAAAGTCTATTCTTTGAGCTACAGGAAGCCAGTGCAGAGACCTGAGCACAGGACTTATGTGCTCATACTTCCTGGTTCTAGTCAGGACCCGAGCAGCAGCGTTCTGGATGTACTGCAGCTGTGTTAAGGCTCGTTTGGAGAGGCCAGTGAGCAGGCCGTTACAGTAGACAGATAACACTTATAGTATTAGTAGTAGCAGCAACAGTAGTAGTAGTAATAGTAGTAGACGGTAGAAAGATCTCAAATCGAATTCTGTATCTATTTAGTGTGGACTTTACAAGTTCTCTCTCTATCTAGATGGGCTTTTTCTGGGTACTCCAGTTTCCCATTGGCACTAAACATCTAATCCACTCCTTCAGATAGCCTTCTATAGTGTTGTTACAATAATTTCAAACTCAATTTTGATATTAAGGAATATACTCAATACTCAGTTTCCAATACAACAAAGATAATAAAAAAACCCACATTCAATAGAATGTGATTTTCAACATTAAATCATACTACTTTCTTTTATATGACCATGCACTCTTATATCTGTGTAATCTATGTGGTCTTATACTATGTGGTTTATGTGGTCTTATAATCGGATACAAATAAGATCTTAAGATCTTTAAGATTTTAAAGCTATTCAGGAAAAGTTTATTTCTGCCCTGTAAATTTGTGGTTTTTGGTATCAATACCTGCTCAAAGAGTATCTAGATAATAGTTTTAGTATTGATTAGGATCTGATTTTCTTTATTTTTGAGTCATAACCCTCCACGTATTATATTGCGATTACCCACAACTTCTGTCTGACTTATCCTTCAATAGCCAGTAGTATTGAAGCATAAGTCAAATGCAAAACATGCAGTATTTTTATATTTGATAGTATAGCCCATCTTAACCTGAACTTCTTTACCTCTTTTGTGCTCTCAAGTAAAAACCTGGTGACACACAGAGAGGAGCAGATTCCGCAGTCTTCCTCTTTAGCCCTTTCTCCATCTCTCGAACTGCACACGCTCACAGTACGCGCTGCTCTCCCACTGCCAACCAGTTTATGTAAAAGTGATTAACAGTAATTAATCCTTAATCACCGTGATTAGCCAAGTCGCAGTAAATTAAGCCACATCTGGAGCGGCTGAGGGCTGGAGAGTGGCAGCGTGCTCAATCCAAGCACTGTTAAGGGAGGCTACCTGGGGTTTAATTAGGAACACAACAGCTCTGTTAGGCCAATTCTTCTGGCTTCAAAATCGCTTCTTCAGTTTTGAGACGTAAAGATCATCCCAAAAATACATTCAACATATCATTGTTGCTTAGATAATATGCAATGTCTGATCAGGTGTGCTAATGTCTAAGGAAAGTGGCTTGATTCAAAATAAGCAGTTAGTATTGCAAGAGTCAGGTCACAACAATATTGGTTGCTAAGATCAATGGGTTACTTAAAGGAGCTATAGTGGTTATAGTGAAGTTTCACAGTAATATTAAAGGGGCTATATCAAATTTTTTCATGTAATAAAGTAAAATTATTTTGACCCAGTAAAGACAAAAGCATCTTATAGGAAAAAAAAGACGCGAACCAGGAAGTATCACTACTGTCCTGTTGTATTCTTGTGATGGCAAAACCCATCACAGTGCATAACCATAACCATGGAAATCCACTTTAAAATGCATCTACTTGCATACTTCAACACAACACTAGACAACTTGATGAATTGCTCAACTTTTTTTTTTCCTTAATAAACTCTCCTTTCAGACTTGTGACCTTGAATGTCTCCTATAACCACACACTTCCTGGTCCAATGCATTCTGTTGTCTGATTGGCTGATTCCTGACAATGTCCAGGTGCGTTCAAGTGCCACATAAATGATTCGCTACCATCACCATCATCAGCGGGGGGTTACATTGCATCTCTGAGCTCAATGTTTCCTTATAGTACCCCCCGGAGAGCTGCCCCCCCCCCCCACGCCCTGTCTCTCTCCATTACACCGCCCCAGATTAATTACACACTTTAATGAGCTGAATTATTAATGGGGCTCTTACTTGGCAGTTTAAGGAAATGCAGAGAAGACAGTGAAGCGCCCGTTAAAATATTCCACATTACCTCTGGCCAGGAGGTTATTTAGACAGACATATTATGGGGATAGGTACTTTGCATATTGGTAAAGGTAAGAGTGTTTGAAGCAGGAAGGGTCAATGGAAGTAGGAGTAGTAATGGCTTGTTGAAAAATGTTTTACAATGCATCAGATCATTTCATACATTTCACTGACCTGGAATACATGACTTGGTTAGTTTAGCTAGAATTAAAGATCCTTTGTTTCATGGACACTAAAATGGAAAGTTCAATGTCAACAATCTATTGGATTATTTTTTTTTGAATCACAAATTTCACAATAAGATTAAGTTTGAAGGCTAGGCTACTATTTCCCATTATTTGATTATATACAATAGGTAAAATCCTCCAGTTAGGCTAAGTTGTGAACAAGCCCAGCTCAAAATCTGGAGATGGCCTTGCGATGCACCAATATTCAATGCTCCTCACAGGTGCCCTAATGGCATTGATGGATGGGTCAAATGCAGAGGTAAATTTCCCTATGGGACCACTAAAGTGCCCTTTATACACTCATATTCAGTGCAATGTAGTGTTGTCATAATCAGTATTCCAACCAATGTTCCCTCTAATTTTTCACGAGTCTGAGCAAACACACAAACTCCCTGAGCGGTCCCATGGACCAGTGTGAGCAACATCAGACGTGCACACTGTGGTCATGCTGCATCACATCCATCCAAGTTAAATGGTTTATTAAAAGAATCAAATTACCGCATTTACATTTCTGTTATAAGACTTTTAATTAAGTGCTTTAGCCACTTATACAATGAAAATTACAAAAAATCTTGCTCATGACCTGTGTAGTATGTTAATGCTATTGGAAGTATAAATATTTAATTTTAACTATGGCAAAACATGAGCTTCCAACCAAATCAAGCCAACTGTAAACTCCAATGTTGAAAACACACGTAACATTTTTATGATAAAGCTCTGACTTGTATTATGAGTATAAGCCATTGTGTGAAGCTTTTGCTTCATTTTTTATTTTTTTTTTTAGCTTTTGCTTCAGTTGTTTTTACAACTCATAAACTAGTGACAGTATTCAATGACCAATACACACTGAGATGAATCTGTATCTGCACACCCAGCTGCTCTATTACTGTACATTTACATAACATATCAAAACACAATATATAATGTGTATTTGTAAATAAAATATAGTCAAAACAAGTGGCATGGGTCAAAATAAATATATATTTACAAACCACACACTGCAAACAGTGAACAAACACACACACTTCAAAATGTAAACAAACACACACTGGAAACTAAAAACGCACTGTACATGTGACAGTGTGACAGTGCGCGTAAAATTACGCAATTACGCGGATCTTTGCCCGAGTGCGGGCCGTCGGAACGTTAAGGGGTTAAACACTTAAAATCATTAGCGAGTCTTCACTCCACGTCGGCCACATCGGCTAAAACTCTGGTAGCGGCGCATGAGGACGCCTGTCAATGACGTTGATAAACTGCGCAAATACGTATGTGAATCACATAATTGGCTGGAGCAGCTCGTCCCCGGTCACACTCACTGACTCACATTGAAAAATAGCGCAGAATGAATTGTTGGATGTTTATTTTATTTTCAACTCCGGTTCTAATTTTTTGTGCGCAGCACAGATTTTCTGTGCGTGGAGACCGTGTCAGCAGTGAGCAATTGATTCCAACTCAATCTTTGATACTAAGCAAAAAAAAAAAAAAGACTCAAAACCAATTTCTATGTTCACCATAAGATGCACTGATGTACTGGTCCCATACAGTGAACTTCTGGCTTCTACATCCATATTAATATCATAATTGTATACAATATATCAATCAATAGAGAATAAAGATGATTAAATTACTACTTCTGAAAAAGATCTAGATGATTAATTTTTAGTGATACCATCTCAAACTAGGGTTGTCGAGGTAAATCAGATAAACACTAAAACTATTATCGTAACCATATTCTGATTTATAGAAGTATGAAAAGGACAAAATTTGACCTTGCCAGTTTTACAATGATTTTGAACTTTAAAAATAAAGAAAGTACTATTTTCTGTTGAAATGTACATTCTATTGTCTAAAGAAAGGAGTATTTTATTTTTCATTATGATTGTGGTATCAGAATCAGTATTGAGTATCAAGTGTATTTCATAGTATTAAAAGTAGTAGTATTGAAATTTTGGTGTCCTGACAACATTAGTTCAGATGAATTAATCTAGTTTGATCATTTCAATTTTCAATTTCAATTTAATTTCAATTTCAATGTAAATTTTATTTCATTCATTAAAACAAAACAATCCGCATAACTGCATACAGTATTACGGCTGTATCATGTTTGTAGCATGGATAATATATGTCTGTTTTTGTATTTAAATTTGGTGAAAAACTAAACTTTTCAGGTTGTAAGTAGGATAAACTGGCACAGACTAATTCACCAACCAACTTCTCACACTAACTAAGATGCTGACCAAAATAATCCAGCCAGTTCCAAGTCTTGTCTCTAGTAGTTTACATCCAAAACAACCACATTATGTAGAGAGGAGCTTTGCAATACCCCAGTGTAGCACATTATGTCATTATTAGAGCAGTCCCAGAGAAAATGGGAAGCCATTGAACGCCGCTGCCGCCAGGAAAAGCCGCTCTTTGTGATTGTTCAGCACAGATGGGGGCAATAGCATCCGAAATGAGCCGGACTAAAGCTGCAGTCAAATGAATGAATGAAGAGCCTGGGTAATTTGCAGGTGAATATGTCTCATTCCTCCCATCTTTCTGACGAGAGATGCTTTTATCTGACGCAACGCAAGCACTCCAGGCAGCAAGCGCCTCTGTCAAAATCAGGAATATGGAAAATGGCCATTAGGAAAGCAGCAGGGACAGAATGAGATTATTCCTACAATATCACAGATGTTGATAAGAAGACATGGCACAGAGAGAAGAGGAAAGTGGCATACTGGATCCTGAGGCTAGGCTAATATTTTTACTATATGGGATTGAGTCCATATCTGGTGACACTTTGTAATGACTACATTTTAATTAGCCATAATAAAGCATGAACAAATATTTAATTCATAATGAACAAATAGTTTATTAAGAATAATGCTCCGTTGGCACGATTCCATGAAAATAGAAAGTTACACACACGATAATGGAGTTTTCAACTGATATTCAATGATTTGAAGATGTAACCAATAAAGTAAAAAACAGTAATACATTTTAAATTAACCTGTTTGTTAAATTTCTTTGTTTTAGTTCATAGTCCTAAATGTACCGGTAACTAAAGCAGACCATATAATACAAATAAAGCCTTAAAAAATATAACATTTACAAATATAAAATAACCAAACTGCGTTGTAGCCAGCTCATAAGCTCAATATTAATTAATTACGGACTTAATTATGGACTTTGTACTAATAATGTTTCATATGGACCAGCATTAATTCTTCTTGCCACATTGCAAACACAGTTTTATTTTGTTATTTTCCTTATTATTGACAATATACTTCAGATAAGCCATATTCTATCTGTGTTATTCATGCATGCTTTGTGTAACACAGAGGGAAAAGGGCAAGCACTATGCGACACTGTGTATTGTGAATAAAACGTTATTATGAATTAAGTCTTTGGTCATACTTAACTAAAGCTAATGAATTTGTACTTATTCCAAAGTAGTACCCAATTTCTATCTTTGTTGTTTTGTCTGTAAATATTATGGGAAGTAGATCCGTGATTGGGTTGCGGTTTTGTCAGTGTGCTCAATATGTCTCCCCACTCTTCCCCTCTATAAGGCTCTTAACTGCCCAATAATTGTCTAGATTTGACTACAATGTTCAACAGTATGGCATTAAATATATCTTTCTATGGAGACAAGCAAGTCATCAAGCCATATTACAGGTCAGAACTGTGGAATGGCAACCTTGCTCAAAGTACAATTGCATGTTTATTTGGTGTATTTTTGAGCAATAAAAACATGTGTCATTTAATAAATACAAAATTGGTTTGTTTAATGTTATACTGTGCATCTTTTCAGGCAAAGCAATAGCAGCACCATGGAGACAAGCTGGTAATGGAACCCTCACCAGAAAAGTTACATAGTGCACCTATAACAATCACAAACTGTGCAATTGGGTTAGGAATCATATTGTGAGTTTATCTTTATCGGTTTTTAGGTGAAGGAAAGAGTGAGAGAGAGAGAGAGAGAGAGAGAGAGAGAGAGAGAGGAAGAGAAAACAGAGAGAGAATTCACACTCTACTGTGGATGGCTGTGGACTCCCAGGGGACCGCTGGCTCTATCTGAGGATGACTGCTGCAAATGACTGAGCTAGAGGTAACAATAACACACACATTACACCAGGACTAACTATGACGGGTATAGTACGGCAGAAAATAAAGAAACAAGACTCTTTTAAGGGTGGAGAGACGTTAACTTCCATGTGTCTAAAACTGTAACTATAGTCCTCAATGTGCCAGTGCCAAACAACAACATCAGTTTGTTGTTGTTTGGCAGTGGCACAAATGTGACCAATATGTGACCATATTGTGTGACTACCTTGCACACAATATGGTCATATTGGTCACATTTTTATACAGCGCTTTTCCACCTTCAAGATACTCAAAGAGTTTTACATCAAGGAACCACTCACCCATTCACACACACAGCCACACACACACACATTCATACACAAGTGTATGCAGAGTGTCTTGCCCAAGGACACAATGACAGTTTTCTTTTTGAGAAGAAGATATATAATTTATATAATTTGCAATGTCTATGCCAGCCCCTTCTATCCATCAAAAACAGTTCCACATTATCTGTCTATCTATATCTATCTATATATATATATATACACACACACACTTTTTTTTTTTTTTTTGTATTACAGGCTTTTTATTACAGACAGTGTTGAGCCATGCTTGCTCGCCCTTCTCTAATGAGAAACTGGCCAAATGACCTGAAATGAACCAGCCTCATGTGTGTTTGTGCCTCATCGATAGTGCCCCAGGACAGAGCTAAAGACCCCCAACGCCTGGACAGAGCCACAAGTCTGGACCGAAGACCCAGCACAGGACCGGCTCATTAGGTGATTTCAGTTTGGGTCAGAGAGCAGATGCAAATGTAGGTCAGGAGAAGGGCCAGTCTGAAATATGGGGAGGGGAAAAGATAAATGTTAGATTTTTTTTATATATATATATATATATATATATATATATATATATATATATATATATATATATATATATATATATATATATATATATATATATATATATATATATATATATATATATATGTGTGTGTGTGTGTGTGTGTATATATATATGTGTGTGTGTATATATATATATATATATATATATATATATATATATATATATATGTATATAATATATATGTGTATATAATATATATATACATATATATAATATACATATATATAATATACATATATTATTAATTTATTTATTTATTTTATTTTATTTTATTTTTTGAGTTTTAGAGAGTTGTCAAATATCTCTTTAACACTGAAGCGTCTGATAAAGTGTTGGGATATATAAATATTTTGCCATATATTTAAGCAAAATCTGTCTGCCCCAGTACAGATATATGTATAAGCAGCTCTTGAGGTCAAAATAAGATGTGCTGTTCCAAAGCATTTTATCTGCTGTCCACTAATCGGGAAGTGTGTGTTAGCATGCTAGTTTTTCTTAGTTTTACTGTCACAGCAAAACTGCACTGGTCTCAGAGTTTTGAAAAGCACTTAGAAACACAATGCAGTGATGATTAGGATGTTCAGAATGCATAAGATAAGTGCAGAATAACATTGGATCAGTGCAAACTGTTTAAAAAACACGCAAGACAGTAATAATCAGGTACAGCACCTTTAAGTTAAATGAAATCATTGTCATGATGTTAGGATTGTCATATTTTCTTGACATATTTATCTTGCCATGACAAAAAATGTAAAAGAAAAAATATTTTTGATAATTAATATTTACATTTTAGAGATCACCAATAACAAATAAGTCCTCAAAGGTATGATGTGATGCTATGTTCAAATAAAACTCTTTTTTCAATATACTTAAAAATGTAATTTGACAATGATATTTTTCGGTTGGAGATAGATCCACATTTTAAAACAACAGGAAAAAAATTAAAGTGTTCTTTGGTCATATTTGCCATATTAGTGGAGAGCATGAATTAACATTAATGTTCCATAGGAGAATCTGTGTTTAGAAACTGTGTACAGACTGCTGTCACTGCCGTCATATTTCAGCCCCGTGCTAATAAAGGAGTCTGCTGTAGTCTAGACTGATCTGGTCTGCCCTGGTGAAGTTTCCATGTTTCTGTGTCAGACTTCAGGCCATTTTGACCCATATGTGCTGCACCTCCACAGAGTATTCTCCAGCTGCTCCAGTCTGGGAACCATCAAGTACTTCAAAGTTCAGTGCATATATATAACAGTGCAAAAATCAAAAGCTGGGTAAGTTAAAACAAACAAACAAACAAACAAAAAAAACCCAACATAATAAAATAAAAGTACATTTTACTTGAGTGTCACTTGACAATGGAACAAGATGTCTTTGTTTTTAAAATTAGACAAAAACACTGTTACACTTTTTTCATTTTGGTTTATTGAAATTAAAAAAATATGTAAAATGTGTGTCTGCACTGTGAGTAGCCTTGCATCTCCACAAACCTGAAATGTTATTCCTATTTTCTATATTTTATATGGCATAAAAAATTTTATGCCATAAAATGTATATATCCCCATAGAGAATGTTGCGAAGTATCATATTAACTGTCTTTTTCCATGAAATCATGCAGGTGATGTACCACCTGCAGAAAGTTAAAACAAAAAAAAAGTGTATTGACTAAAGAAAAAACATGCTATTGCATTGGTAGATCATTTTACTTGACAAGTGAAATCTACTGAAAAAGATAATCTATTTTTAATTTAAGTCATTTAAACTTTTTCAGTATATGTATTCTCATGCTTCATGTTTTAGTGACCCAACATATTTAGTCTTCCCCCTCTGAAAATATTTTCCCTATTCCTTAAACACAACCAAGCATTTCCACCTTGCAGTATGTACATATGATGGAAACTGCCATATGTTTAAGTTAAATACATATGTGGACAAAATTGTTGGTACCCTTCGGTTAATGAAATAAAAACTCACAATGGTCATAGAAATACCTTAATCTGACAAAAGTAATAATAAATAAAAATTCTATGAAATTTAACCAATGAAAGTCAAACATTGCTTTTCAACCATGCTTCAACAGAATTATTAAAAAAATAAATAAACTCATGAAACAGGCCTGGACAAAAATGTTTTTGTTTTTCCTTAGGCACATGGGTGACCTTGACCTATCAGATGCACTCATCGACAGGTTTTGCACAAAACAAAGAAATGGTACAAGACATTTTTTCAGCATTTTGTGGATACTAACTTTGTGAAGGCCTCAATTCTTTATAAAGGACAATGTAAGGCAAGGGGTAAAATCCCTGTATGCACCAACAGGCCTTTAGAGAAAGTCTTGTCTTGGAGCTGGCAGTTGGTTAAATCAATTATCCTGTTCAGCCCTAAGAGGCAACTCCTGCGGAAGAGGGATGCAAGGAGAAGCCATAATCATGTGCAGTGTGTGTTTGTGTACATTTTGAAGTGTGTGTTTGTTTACTGTTTGCAGTGTGTGGAGTTTGTAAATGTGGGTGGTATGGGTCAAAAATTATTTTGACAATATTTTATAAACAAACATAAAATTTATATTGTGTTTTGATATGCTATATACGTTTACATCAGTAATAGAGCAGCTAGGTGTGCAAATAAAGATTCCTCTAAGTTTAGGTAGAGCACTCATTGATGTCTGTGTGTTGAGACATTCAAAACTTATTGCATTTTTTCCAAACGTTCTCCAATGTCTTCATTTGGATAAAAGTCAAAGTCATCAAAAGTCCCTCCAGAAAATGCCTGGATTTACTAATAATAAAATGAATGTAAAAATCTCATTTTTATAGATATTGTCCTCAAATTTGAAATTTGAGAGGTCAACAATATTTTCAATTTTGATATAGTTTATTTTTGTCCCCAGCTACCTACTGCAGCTTTCTGCAGCTTCATTTTAACAAACAAATTTAGGCAAGGATGAGAAAAATAATTTGTATGTGTGTTCCAAAGTGTATAAATGCTTACCAGACATACTTATGAGATTCTGACACCTGTGGGTAAAACTATTGGGTGTTACCTTTACAAAGACCCCACTTGTGTATTTACTACTGAGGGTTCAATAATGGTGATCATTTTAATTTGGAGATGTCAGAACAAATTTCACCAAAATGACCCAGAATTGTAAGGGGTTAATGGATCTTACAGCTTTCTTGATTTCAACTCAAATATTTGTTTTATGTTTGTTGTGTACAATATTTTCAACATACTGCAGCTCAACAGTAGTACATTAATGACTCCCAAGGCCACCTGGCAGTTTTTCTTGCTTTTGTGACCATCTACCAACTACCTCACGCTCCAGCACTTGCAATCATTCCACCATTCTCATTAAGTTAATTTCTCCATCAACAATAAACACAGATCTAACCAAACCATGCCATGCTGTGCTGTACCACATAGTAGAAATGAGACTCCTGCTCTGCTGTCCCACTTCTGGCAGCCTCCTGTTGTGAAACTAAAATAGAGCAGACTTCATTACAGGTGCACAGGAAACTTCAGCTTTTTGTGAAATAGGCAAAGTTTTTTATAGTCTGTCCTAAAATTCCACTGCAAATATCCACTCTATTATCAAAGATAGCAGCTTGGTGTTGATGACGAGTTATTTAATAAATGTAACTAGGACTTAACAAAAAATTACTTTTCGGGCCAACACTGCAATTTCATTTTAAAGACGAAATGGATATTAAAATCTAAATAAAAAAGAGAAGAGAAGAATGAAAGCTAAGATAACCTTTATTTGTCCCACAATGCAAAGGACAAGAACAACAAAAGAATGCTTTTGTAAATTTATGTAAAATTGCCATGTGGGAGCACATACTCATTTCTATGATATTTCACAGTGAATGCAAACATATACAAAAAATGACACATTTATATTTATGCTAATAACCCAAAGAACAACACTATCTCCACCTGGTGCTATACATTGGACACCAAACAATCCCAAATCCATGCATACATTCCAAAAAAAACAAAACAAAACATGCTATAATGAACCCAACCACCAGTACCACCACCACTATTCATGGAGATATGCCTTAAGTACAGAAGTCACCTTGAAGCCTCCTGTCAACCCACTCCCATTTGAACATATCTTATCCCTTTGAAAGTACAGTCTCTTTTATAACTCCTGCACTTTTCGGCCATCTCCTGCTCCTCTCTACACTAGCAGCCACCTTCGTGACTTGAGTTCATTCCACCCCACACACTATTCCGACGGCGCTCCGACTCCGTGCTAACTGCCTGCCTGACACTTGTCTGAATAATGTTATGCTAATGCTTCTGAGTCTACCTGTATTTACCTCTAAGTGCGGCGAGCTATCTGTTGATTGCGAGAAAGCAATTTTCCCCAAAGAGCCGGGAGAGAGGAAGGTAGAGAGGGAGAGAGAGAGCATGAGAGAGACAGAAAGAAAGGTGAGATGGAGAAAAAAGTGAGAGGAAGACAAGGAGGAAGAGATAATAGCGAGAGAGGGAGAAAGAAAGGGAGAGAAGGAAGGGAAATAAAAAAGAGAGGGAGGGAGATAAAGAGAGAGGGATAAGAGAGAGGATGAGAGGGAAGAGTGAGAGAGCTACACTGAATGGAGGATAACAGGAGAGAAAGAGAAAGCAAGAGACAAGAGAACAAAAAGACGAGAGAGTGATAAAAAAACAAAAGGGGGACAGGGAGAGTAGGAGAGAGAGTGTGAAAGAAAAAGAGAAAGGGCATAAGTGATAAAAGAGAAAGCAAGGTAGAGAGGAGGAAAGAAAGGATGATATATGAGAAAAAGAAAGGAAAGAAGAGAAGAGAAAAGGAGGGAGAAGAAAAAGAGAGAAGATAAGGGAGAAAAAGAGCAAAAAAGAGAGGTGAGAAAGAGAGCAAGGTAAGAGAAAGGGATAGGGTTGACAAAGAGAGACAGTATAAGAGAGATAGAGAGTGAGAGTGTGTGTGTGTGAGAGAGACAGAGAGAGAGAGACAAAGATACTGAATAGATGACTAACAAGAGATCTTCTTTTGGCTGCGGCGAAACAATTTACACAGGACGACAATTTTGTGTCGCTGCGAAAAGAGCTCTCTCTAATTGTGCCTACACAGAGCCATCAGAAGGGGCCCGCAAAACAGCCCAGCGGTCCCAGAGAGACCCAGGTATGAGGCCCATCCACTTTACACAGCCATGTTTTATTTTTAATAAACTGCAGCAGTCCACACAAATACACAAGCTTTAGAAGTGTGCGTCTCTGTCCCCAGAGTCTGAAATAGCTCCATGTCTACGCAACACAATTACAAGTGTGCTGCTGACTGAAAATGGTATGTCTGTGAAAAATGCACTGAGTTTTGCCAAGTTACTTAACCGGAGTCTGAAAAAGATACACTATGCTGCTCTGTCATTTTGTGTTCAATTTAAAGGTGCAATGTGTAATAGGGCTGTCATATGGAAAATCAGACACTAATCAATTCTAAACTAGTATCAAAACTAGATACTTATTGGAACAAGTATCAATAATAAAACAGTCACATTCACAGGACAGAAATGAGCCTTTCCTGAAGTATAAGACCACATAGACATAAATACACCCATGGACCACTACGGAACCTATCTGGAACCTACGTGAAAGTTCTACAATTTAATGTTTAAAATCACATTCTATTGTGTAAAGAAAGAAAGAGTTTCTTTAAAAAAAATCGTGGTATCAGAATCGGTGTGTATTGAGTCTGTTCATTAGTACAAAATTTGGGTTTGCAATTTTAGTATCGTACGTTCTATAATTTGATGATGACAGTTGCAGATTGTTGGCAGGGGCCTACATAACTCTATGGGAGTTTCAGGGTTTTTGAAAGAAACGTCCAAACTTGTTGAACCTTTTCATTATTTCTTAGGGATTGTCTCCATGAACTTGTCATATTAATCTTATGTGTTAAAGTTCTTTTAAATGACAAAAATCAAATCTTTGGGTTTGCACCAATATCTGAAACTATTGTGAAAAAAGTTAATTCATAGTGACAAAGCTTATCAGGCCCAGTGATTACAGAGATATTCACTATAAACCAGGTCAACAAATCTTCAATATGACAGTTCAACAATAAATTCTACCACAGAATTCTGTCCTTTCCTCCCGCTCAATTTTAAACTATATATGCTTCTACAATGTTGTGATGTCACGAACCTATGTAGATGTTATCGCTTTTATGAATATTCCATTGTACATTATAAATCTTAATTTCTTCGACTAGCTGTTTTCAAAGCTAAATATACCTTGAAACATGGAGTGTTGTCACCTCTCCACAGATCTGACCTGTAACTTGGCCTGCTGGCATCACCCGCTTTTCTCCATAGAGATAGATAAGTATAAAGCTATATTGCAGAACATTGACATAATATTCTAAATATTGACAAAACCGATTTCAAAGTAGTAATAACAGCCTATCATACTTTATCATGTATTTTCTAAATTATTACATTCTTGATTCAAAATGGTGGCACTGCATTGTTGTGGGACGGACCTAGTTTTTTCTTTTTCTTTTTTTTTTTTTTTTTTTTTAAAGGAACTAGCCTGTGCTCTGTGTTTTAAAAAGGTATTACAACACAATTGAATCTGGGTTGCCAGTGTCTTAACCTGCCAATAGAGTACACATACAAGTTTGTCTCATTCTCAATCAAAATAGCAATAACATCTCCATGGACACAAGCAGCTGGCAAACATAAGCTACAGGTTGGATTGTTGCCAGAGTCCTATTCATAAATGATATAAGATCATGCAATATAGTGAGATGCCATCCATGTTTAAAACATATCTGACAAGAAATATTCAGCTTATGCATTAATATATGATTTGTAACAATTATCAGATTTTGCTTTAGATTTGGGTGGTTCTATTATTTTATATTTAAACCACCATAATATAATAGCAACACACAAAATGACATAAAAAATTAAATGAGCAAAAGAATGTGGTGATTCTTTCACGTATGATTCAAAACAATAGAACTCACCACTCACCTATTAACACTTGCCACATAGGAAGTAACACTGCATTTTAATTAAGATTGACAACAACTGAATGTGATAATAAATGCACAGTATAAACCTGGAAAAGTGTCAGTAAATACTATCACAATGGCTCTATTTATATCATAAATACACCAAAGAGCCGAAGTATTACATTTTCACAAGATTTCATACAATTCTGGTCTTTAAATAGGGCTGTAGCGATTAATCTGAATAACTGTTGACTATTCTTTATTGCGGACCAAAAACTCACTCACAAAGATACCACCACTATGAGATTTAACAGGAAAATATACAGAAAACTATTTATTTCCTTGGTAGATCTACGCCAAACACAATTGGAGGAGTGGTCATCCACTTAGCTGAAGGTTGGTGGTTCGAATCCAGCTATAAACATAAATATCATTGGTAGAACAGTCAGATCCATTTACCCACAGATGGCAGTGCGATTCCAGCTCTCACAACTTAGTACTCTCATTGTATCCTTGGACTTAACCCACCTCAATCCCCAGTGTCTGTGTACACTGGCGTATGAATGTGTGTATGAATGGGTGTATGAATGGATGAGTGGTTTCTTGATGTGTTTTGAGTTTAAAACTAACCCTAACCCTTTGCCATTTACCACCTCCTATATTTGTAAATATTCTCTATAATTACATGTCCATTTAGTAGAATTCCGTACAGGTTAAAAACTCCCCAAGCTGCTTTAGTAATAATTGTTTGCCTAATTAATCAAGTTAAATGTCCTCTTATATGCAAAATGTTATCATGCATTTATCTGTAATCCTGCATTTTTAGTCCTTCACCCTCTTCACTTCAATATGTCAGCATGTGATAATCCATGAAGCTCCTCTGTGTTTTGTAAGTCCATACACTCAACCTCACTCATTCTAATCATGTTAATTCTAAAATTACCTCTGCTGCAGCTAAACAACTTTGATTCTAGCTGTCATTATTTTTAGCTTAATAAAAAACTGCTTCCCTCCTCAGTGCTCCAGCACATGCAGAATTATGCACAGTATAACTTTAATCTCCACAATTCTTTTCCATACATGTACTTTACTATAACAGTAGTAAATAAAATAAGGTACTTAGAATGGCCTGTAGTCTGGTCAGTGGCTGCTTACTCTATTGTTGATAAATAACAATATTGTCCTTTTGCTTGTTGCTGGAAAAGACACAGAAATTAATTGGTCTTTCTGACTGGGCTAAAAATAAAATATATTGTATGTGTGTGTTGCCAGGTTGGTCTTTTTCAAGCACGTTTGTTCGCTCGCTGGTTTCTCGGCTGCTCGGCTCTGCCTCTATCTGCCCGCGTGATAAAGCTGCTAACAGGCTGTTATCGGGGAGCAAGGGGAAATATGCTGTTGCCAGATTAGGCCCCAGACCCTGCCAAGGTTATAAACAGCTTCTTATCTGGCGCCCCAACACAGTGATCCGAAGCACTATCAGCACCAAAACATATGGACCACACCACGCTCTGATAGCCACTGACGGACACTTGGCTTTTTAATTGCAACGCAAGGAGAGGGTGTAAAAGGGATGTGGAGCTGTAAAGCTGTGTGCCAGACACTTGGAAAAACCTACACGAATTTCTGTGTGAAGAACTACATGAGATAGGGAGGCAGTTTTCAATGGACTTCTTTTGACTACAGTATATTTCAAAAGAATGAACATAATCTATGATACACATCCTCATAGACCTGTTCCTCTTTGCTCATCCAAACAAACACAAATGATTTAGTCTGCTTAAAGTACCATTACAATTTTATGCATGATTCATTCACTCCCAAATGTCAATGTTCGGTTAAAGAGGATATTACAATTTTATGCAGTATTAATTATTACCACATAACATATTTAGATCACCATGTTACCTTTTACTGTTTAGAAAATGCTATATTTGACAAAAACAACTTAATAAATAATAAAATAAAATTAAAAATAAAATAATTAATAAAAACTTAACTTAATAATATGTCTCTGAGTCCCCTCTCCCTTTGCTTCCGGCACTGTCACTTCGCTTAAGAGTGCTTAGCATGCATTCCATCAAGTCTGTGAAGTTGTAGTTTGTATAGTTATAGAAAAAATTCGTGCAGGAACATGGGTGACATAGGCTTGTGAGCTGAGGCTTGTAAAGGCTCGTACTAATAACTGCAATGATGGTTCAAATAGTGCCTGGGAAAGACCGCAAGATTACTCATAAATTACATAAAACCATTTCAGGCATGTTTTTGATGAGGGAACAATGTTATAACATGGTAGAAAGCTCCAAAAAGTTAATTTTGAAAAAATAAAAAAAAAAACACCCAAAAAACATTGTAAGTTACTTCTGGCACTAAAGCGGCCCTAGAGTAGGCTGACCTGATTGCAAATGTCAATCTACAGTAACGGCTAATCTTTAATTTTGGCTGCAGTGAAAGGACAGTCTCATTTGATCAATTGTGCATGCTCTATTTCTTCTTCTCACTGCAACAACTATTTTATTGTCTATTGTTCAATGGATGCTTTGCGAAACATCTCTTCTTCAGCACACTGGTCTCTTAAGGATCGATCTTAAACTTGTCCAGACACTTTTCGTAAACAACAGCCACTCAAAGTCACAGTTGGGGACACAATCGTCAGAGGGAGAGTGAGAGAAGCCAGGAGCAGAGCAGAGCAGCACCGAGGGGAAAGGCAAAACCAAAATAGGAAAGTCCCAACATCACTGTTTAGATATGAGAGCCAAATGCATTTATTAGAATATCACTATTGTCGTAGGTTTGAACCAAAGAGTTTCTGTTATGGCTGTATTTTTTCAAGGCTGTAACAGTGTATCTTAAAGGTTTCTAGTAGGGGTCCGTAACTATGGAAATGTTACTGCTTTGGCTGGTGTTTGCCTAATAAATAATAAAAACATGCATTCTCAGTCCCCCCTACATAGATCTGACCTGTACCTTGGAGTTGTGGCCTACTCTGTTCCACAAAGACAGATGAAAGAGGGTTAGATTGTGGTTCAAGATCTGGAAGAGTTTGTAGGCATTTAATTGCGGTCATTAATCTCGACACTGATCAACTTTAACTTGTTCAGTACAAAACTTTATGTACAAAACAAACCTATTGTCAAGAAATTTCACTTTTTTATCATTCTCTAAATATTGCATTTCTTGCATTTCTTTTTCACTTCACTTCAAAACTGACACTCTTTTCAAACTCTTTTCTTCACAGAAGTTATCTTACACATGGCTGTCTATAGAATTTCGGACCAAGACCCCAGTAACAGAAAACAATAGAATGATGGTCCAATTCAACAAACTCGATACTCAATACAGATTCCAATGCCTCAAGTATAATAATAATAATAATAATAAAAAACACTCTTTGTTTATACAATAGATTCAATTTTTAAGATAAATAATAGTACTTTCCGTATTACCATGTGGTTTTATATCTGCATAATCCCTCAGTCATCCAGGTAGATTTGAAAAACCCCAAAATTACAATTCAAAACCGCCAATTTAAGTTGCATATTTTATCATTGTAACATAGAGTAAATGTAGAAGGTCTAACTCCAGTCTGCCGGTCTCCAGCAGCGGCAGCAGCCTGGTGAGTCTGTGATCTGAATACCTCTGCCTTCATAAAAGATTCAGACCTTATTGACTTCCTCCTTTGGTTTCCCCTCGGAGCCCACCTCCCCGAATGCTTTTGAAATTCAGCTCTCGCGCCACAGCACCTGCCTCTGGAAAGAAAAAAAAATCCACTGGAATATGCTGTTTATAGCCTCTTCCACATGTGCACGTGTGGGGAGGACTGCATGAGCTTAGGGCATCATTACAAGAAGAACAAGAGGCAAAAATCCACTACCAAACTGAATGTAAAAATACATCTACAAGGTTTTCAAACATGTGCAAGGAAAAGCTAACATTGTGCATTTTGGTTTGGTTTTGTTATATGAGAACTTACTTATATGAGAACCGGACAAGATTCAAAATATGTGGCCAACCAATCCATTGATGCAGGCACAGATTATGCCAGTCTTTCTGTACTTCGGAAAGCTGCCATGTAAATGCAGATGGGCACGTTCACACAAATACCACATTCAAATTGAGAATAAACCCAAAACTGAACTTGGGCTAGAATAGGGCCATCAAGTCCCTACAGCTGATCCCTGTTTTTCTATGCAAGGCGTGAAACCACAGGTATCTCCTGCGATTGGTGGATTGCTCACAAGCCAGCATCTGATAGGATCCTAGGCCCCGTGTGCGATTGGTGCGATGTCCAGAGTCTGGCAACTCCTGGGTTTCCACCTGTGGCAGCACCCCTTTAAAAGGACCCACCCCCTGCTACTTATGGCTGCTGGGTTCTGTCAAGAACAGCATGTCACTTTTGTTCTGTGTCTTTGTGATACTTGTATTTTTGACTACCGGTAATTGAAACATTCGTAGACCTTTTGTCATGATGCCTGTTTTTCCTGTCCTCCCGTGCTGTGTTCCCCCAGCCCTACCCCTGCAGCCGCAGACTGGCAGCCTCACTTTTGTCAGTCTTCCCCAGGGCAGCTGTGGCTATAATAATAACAGCCCTTTGAGAAGCTTTGACAAGCCTGTAAATTATGTGAGGCATTATTTATTATTATCTTAATAAAAATAAAAAAATTCTATGCTGTCTTTGTTTCAAATGTATCATGTCTAATTGCAGTCTAGCCATCTGCTTCTGAAAGTTTGCACTTCATTGTGATTCGTTAAATCCACCTGTCAGTCACCCAGCATGACAGAGGCTGACCAATAGGAGTGGAAGAAGGGAAAGTGTCACATTTATTCCCAGTCCTAACTCACCAAAAACATGTGCAAAAAATCCTCATCTTCCACATTAAAGCTCTTTTAAGAACTGTTGTGTGGAATGGCCTTTTCCCATTTTCTGTCAAAAAAGAATAATGAGCCTTCGGGGACCTATCACCATAACAATAACTGTCTCCAATTATCCCCATGACGACAGTTTCCAAAGCATTTTATAGCTGATTCAAACATATAAAACTTTATTGGATAAAAAGATAAGGGACAGGCCACTGTATGGTTTTCTTGGTTCGCGTTTATGCCGGCCACATTATAGGTCCTTCATGACATTTAAAACTTTATTGAACAAGACGTAGAAATCTGGGGGCAGTATATAAAACACAGGATTTATGATAGTTTGTGGCCTTTTCAGTGAAATATTGTGAAGATGAGGAGTCTGTAATGTTGTGCAGTAAAGAGCAGGTAGCAGATGTCCTGAATAAACCCAATGTTAGATATCAATATTTAACATAGCAGATGTGATGTGGCATTTTATAAGAGCGATCATTCCACAATGGCAGCATAAGTCAAACAGAGATGTGATTAGTGCAGTTAACAAGAAACAGGTGATAGAGGATTTTATATGCGAATAATCATAGTAGTAGTTACATGGTTTACAAAATGTGTTGGTGATGGAAGATAATGTTGTGAGCATAAAATTATGACATAAATTGGTTAGGATTTCAAAACTAGATGCAAAGTTAGAAGATAAAACAATAAATGTATAATACTGCAATTTTTGGTTCATATGCAAAAGTAAAATATTATGTAAAATAGAGTATATTATATTCATCTATGACAAAAAAAAAAAAAAAAAAAACTCTTTAAAAATGTATGCAATAACAGTTGCAAAATGAGAGTAATCCTCCAAGTGATACTTCTGTGTTTTTTTTTACATTCAGTTTCATTGCAATACTTGAGCATACACACATACATAGAGCTGGGCAATGGAAAAAAAGAGCACAGGTGGACTTCAGGCATCTGAAGGCATCTGTAAAGTTCAGAATTAGTTTGTACAATATATTAAGTCTAAAAGCATGCAATCATCAGAAACACATGTGGTGTCCATGCGTTAAATTAGGACTTAAGTTTCACTCATAAATGATGAAAAAATACTCATATTTTCCGTAACTTAGATTATAATAAGTTGAACAGGAGAAAAAGAGGAGAAAAAGAGGTGAGGAGCTGCAGCTGGATCAGAGAGCGGTGGGATGAAGGGAAGAAGGGAGATACTGAACTTTTAGTCAAATTGTGCAGATTCAAGCCAAAACTTGTGAAACTCAAGGACACGTGAGGAGACATAAAGAGATGCGCAGTGGCTCTGGCTCAGAGCTTTCACCTAAACAAGAGAGCAGTGACTCCTCTTCAGTACCATGCACTCTTAGTGCTGTAGACCTCCATCCATCCATCCATCCATCCATTTTCTTCCACTTATCTAGAACCGGGTCACGGGGGCAGCAGTCTAAGCAGGGACTCCTAGACGTCCCTGACCCCAGACACATCCTCCAGCTCCTCCGGTGGGACCCCAAGGCGTTCCCAGTCCAGACGAGAGACATAGTCCCTCCATCGCGTCCTGGGTCATCCCCGGGGCCTCCTCCCAGTGGGACATGCCCAGAACACCTCCCTAAGGAGGCATCCAGGAGGCATCCTGAGCAGATGCCCGAGCCACCTCAGCTGGCTCCTCTCAAGGTGGAGGAGCAGCGGCTCTACTCCAAGCTCCTCCCATGTGACTGAGCTCCTTACCCTATCTCTAAGGGTGCACCCAGCGACCCTGCGGAAGAAGCCCGTTTCAGCCGCTTGTATCCGCGATCTTGTCCTTTCGGTCATTACCCAGAGCTCATGACCATAGGTGAGGGCAGGAGCGCAGACTGACTGATAAATTGAGAGCTTTGCCTTTCAGCTCAGCTCCTTCTTTACCACAATAGTCTGATACAGTGACCGCATTACTGCAGACGCTGCACTGATCCGTCTGTCAATCTCACGCTCCATCTTTCCCTCACTCGTGAACAAGACCCCGAGATACTTGAACTCCTTCACTTGAGACAGAGACTCCCCACCCACCCAGAGAGGGCAGGCCACTTTTTCCGGTTGAGAACCATGGCCTCAGATTTGGAGGAGGTGATTCTCATCCCAGTCACTTCACACTCGGCTGCAAACTGCCCCAGTGCCTCCTGCAGGTCCTGGCTCGATGAAGACATCAGGACATCATCCGCAAACAGCAGCAATGAGATCCTGTGGTTCCTGAACCAGACCCCTTCCGTCCCCTGATTGCTCCTAGAAATTCTGTCCATAAAAACAATGAACAGAGTCGGTGACAAAGGGCAGCCCTGGCAGACTCCAACATGCACCGGGAACAGGTCTGACTTACTGCTGGCAATGCAAACACAGCTCCTGCTCCGGTCATACAGGGACCGGACAGGGCTGCTGTAGACCTGTCAATTAAAATGTGCTTGCCTTATTATCAATATTGACCAAAGTTTAGATTGTGATCTATGCTGTCATGATAATGGTAACAACAACTAGCATGCTAAGTGTGCACTTCCCGATTCTCAGACAGTAAAATGCTTTATAATTAGATGCAGACAGTACATAGCAGACATATTTTGAGAGCTTTTTAAACAATTTCTGTAGTGGAGCAAAACAAAATTTGCAGCCCTATACAATATAATAACAAAATAATTTTATTAAAACCATGTGAGGTATTCTTGACCACGTAGATTTGTGTCCAGCTCTGCACAAGGACCACTCTCCAAGACGCAGGATTTCACACTCGGGTAGAGCCAGCGGCCGGGCCTTTAATGACACACTCTGCCCCCCAGTCACCTCCGATGAACACTCCGCGCTGGAAATAGACCGGAAACTCAGGCTTCTCGCCAGCCAACAACCTGGTGATGCCTGCCTGCCTGCCAAGCAAAGTCTAGCACTGACTTTAAAGGACGGCACAATGTTGACAACAATCAATGTTATTTTTGTGATTATTCTGAAAAGATGTTTTTTGTTTTGTTTTTTTTTTATCAGTAATGTCCCAAATATGTAAATATCTTGAGTCTTGTAAAGATTCAGATCTTGACAATCTGTGCAAAGACATGTAGACATATATCCCATTCATGTATACCATTTTACATTTTATGCATTTATACCATATGAGATTGTCTAAAAAAATCTATGCTCAGATTCTAATCAATACTAAAACTACTGCCATTTTGACAAGTAATTATACTAAAAATAAGCACATATTTGACTAAAACTGGACCTGAATAGTTTTAGACTGGTCATGATCAATAACAGAGCTATTATAAAACTACATGATAACATTAAAAAGTACTATTACTTAGTGTTAAAATTTACACTCAGT
Organism: Periophthalmus magnuspinnatus; assembly: GCF_009829125.3. Classification (NCBI taxonomy): domain Eukaryota; kingdom Metazoa; phylum Chordata; class Actinopteri; order Gobiiformes; family Gobiidae; genus Periophthalmus; species Periophthalmus magnuspinnatus. The sequence goes on along the minus strand of NC_047129.1, from coordinate 3,607,050 downwards.
TCAAAAAGTCTGGTATTCAAATCAGTATTGAGTATCAAGTCTTTTCCACAGTATCGGCATTGAGTGACAACACTACTACCATGTAACTTCAGTTTTCTCTGATATGTAATTAATTTTGCCATTTACTGCCAGGCTCAACCTACCAACCACCACTGCACAACCAGCTTCTAAACTTAGATCTTTACAACCCAGCCTGACTCCTCATGTCTCTATATACACAGTGATAATCCTGACACTCTCACCAAGTGCTGTGCTGCTGATACGTGTCCAGTGGAGTATGAGACGAGCCAATACCCCCATTGTTTTCTTCACAAAAACAACCCCCTTGCTCTCTCTCTCTCTCACTGTGCAACAAAATCCTCTTCAAAAAGACAATCTGAAAAAAATCAGAGATATTCCTGTGGTTGATGCGGTGCAGATCAAGCGTGGTTGTCCTGAAACGATACAGAGAAGTGGGATAATTTGGCGAAAGATAGCCCGGTCTGTCAGTCAGCCGCTGCAGACCAGTAACAAGACAAAGATTTTTAAGGAGTGATGGTTCTTCTCACTCCTATAGCTCCATTGTCTGGACTTAGAATTCCACAATGTCATTTAGGCAGCTTTACAGACAATATTTGCAGTTTTTTAGATTGAAAAGAAGGTTAAAAATGACATGGGAGGCAGATTTCCCCATTGATTACAATGTACCTTCGATTTGATTATTTAAAAGGTACATTGATGAGTCTGAGTATTTCTGTTGTTCAGTGAATGGACCCTCCCATTAAATACTACTGGCCTATAGAATGCTATGATCGTGTCATCAGACATTAATTGCACTGATAAATAGTACCTACAGTATGTCAATTGAAATTTGCTATGACAAGTAAGGTTTATTGCATTTTAATCACATAACTTTTTCCTGTTATTTTGAGGACTTTTGACCCTTTGTTATTCTTGCTGGAGCCATCACAGTCAAGGAGAAGTAGAGACATGAAAATTAATCAATCCTCATGTGATTGATCATTTATCTGATTAGAATTGCGATTAGTTGTACGATTAGCTTTAATAGGAAAATGATTATGTGCAAAGTTCACATTTTAAACATGTCCAAAGGCATCGACATTATAACATGGCTATAACTATAGACTATAACATGAACTGCTAAACTGAAACCATGCCTTTCACACCATGCCTGTAGAAGTCAAACTAAAGTGTGATACAAGACTATTCTTTTACATGCAGAGGAAATAATTTCACTATAACTATGGTTTTGCTGATTGTGATTAATTTTGAAAACCTTGTTTAATCCTGAACAATTTGAACCAAGCAGCACCAGACTTTTTAGATGGAGTAGTACATAATTGCAATCGAACTGCCTTATCACCTTAAACTGAAGGAACAGTACTGATGACAGTGGGTCTATAGAAGAAACTGGCAGTTTAGCACATTATAAAAATCAGTTGTAAACAACTTTAAAAATGTTCTGAATGGATTGATGGTTTTCTTGTAAATTATAGCTAGCATACAAGAATAAAAATCCTAGTATGCTACATAAATATTGTTTTACCTAGCTTCACCTAAACCACTCTACCCACATGCAGCATATAGGATTTCTTTTATCGGAAACAATAGTCAAGACCAATGGACCTGTGAGCGCGGTATGAGTGCAAGCTTTAATAGCCGTACCTATTTGTTTGGGGGCATTTCCATTTGAATCACTTGCCTTGTCTCCTGCCTCCACATGACATATAGCCCATTTACCTGGTTTTAATACTGAGTGCTTTCCTATCGATTGCACCTTTCTCGGCCGGGACATGCCTGGTTTACCTCCTGAAGATTTCAAACCTGCCTGCACTTTGATTGTGAGCGAATATCAGCAGCACAGGATTTCAAAATGGCTTACATTCCACATTGCTGTGACTTACTAAGACGCCGAGGTTAACGCAACAGTCTTGATAACGATCCTGTCTGTTCCACTGTGTTGCATAAAGCTATTACCTTGAGCCATATAACCTCATTCATTTCTTATGTGTGTGTATAGCTTCGCCTTCCTCTCCCGAGAGCATAAACTAACAGTCGGTAATGATGCTAAAAGAAGTTGTACCGGCTGGAGGTCTATTAAGACAAGACAAAGGGAGGAAAAACAGAAAGATTGCAGAGAGAGGAGAATAGAAAATGTCTACCCTCCCACGGTGGCATTATCTCGGTATGTGGCAACGATGGAGACGTGGGATGAAAGGCGCAGGTGGCACTGAGCTGCACTTTGCCTAGAGCTAATCGGTACACACATTCTACAGTGAGGGCCCTCCTACTACAGTCTACAGAGCTCATATACTGGAGGAGACTGCACAAAATGTTTTATATTTAGTAACTGACTAAGTCACAAGATATCTTAGGATTCTTGCTAGGATGTCTTACAATAAGAATGCAAGAATGGTTAGTAGACAATAGTCAAAGAAAACAAAACAATACTATAAGGAGATTTTTTTTTTGCTCTGTACCTGATTTTTTACAGTCCTAAAATCCAAATCCAAAGATACTGACTCACTCTCACATATTCCTAGCTGTTAATTGCAATGGGTTTATAAGCACTTTTGACAACTTTCACAGATAAGAGTGACTTTTTCCATCACGGTAAAGCTTAAGACAACTAGCATCCTAGCAACACACTTCCTGGTTTTTGAAGAGAACGCACTATGATTACATACATCATTTTGACCCTAAGAGCTGCTTTTAAAACATATCCATACTGGAGCAAATATATTTTGCTCAACTACATGGGAAAAAATGGGTAAAGCCTTGAAATAGCAATTAGCAACTAGCTATTTATGTTAATAAGCTAATTAGCATAAAATATTAGTAATAATAGTAGTAGTAGTGCTTACATGGGCAAATATAAAAGAGGCAAACCTCGGGGGCAAGATTTATTATACAGGAAAACATATAACGCAAATACTCAAATATTTCTTTTTATTTTATGTCCCTATTTACCCGGGGCAGTCCCAGTTTTGAGCCCTGAGTCCAAAACCAATGATTTGTCCCACTTTTATACAAGAAATGTCCCAGGTGTCCCTATTTTGGACCATTTTGATCCGCATCAACAGTAAAGAAGGGAATATATTGTGATTTGTTTAGTTAAAATACAGAAAAAGTCCTTGAAAATAAGGCATAAGGCAAATAAAAATGCACCGACAGAAGTCCGTCAGATTATGTCTGACCCACAAGTGGGCTGAGAATGGACAATGTTACACACTCTTTTCACAATTTTATTTATACCAATACCAACCCGGGTGTGTCTCAGTTTGTATTTTAAAAAATCTGGTCCCCCTAATTTAATCCCTCATCATCACTGTAGGCTAAAAGACAGCAGACAACACTTTGAAAGACAGTATTGCTAGGCCTTAATAACCCCGCCAAACCTGCTTTTTCACTTTTCACTATGAATCTTTTTGTACAGATGCAATACAATGTTGCGGCTCAATCTCAGTTTTGTCATATTTGTTTTATGGCTAAACCCAAAACCTATTTAGCATGAAAACATCAATAATTTACGTTTACCACACTTGTCCAACCCATCCAAAGCATTCCTTATATTGAGCTCAAACCCACTTCACACAGCCTTGACTTGATTGACTATATTGCAAATAAATCTTGTCAATTATCAATTAGCTTGAACTAATCCTCTGTCTTTTCTCTAGCTGTGAATATTTATGCCTCTGTTAGACAAATTTAAATTACTGCCTTAGCTCCGTGTGTGAGGAAAACCAAGGACTTGTGTGTTGTCGTAGTCCGTGCTTGCAGAAAGATTTATTTAAATTTACCATCACCTTCTTCAAAACCAGGAACTTAATCTCGGCTCGATGTCAGAACACTTAATTTAGTCTCCATAAATCAACGTGGCGCACCGGAACAATGGGACCAATTTTCCCAGACAGGAGCTCATTGCTGAAGGTAAAGTACTCAAAATGGCCGCCGTGTTTACATGCACATCAATATTTAATCTGAACTAAAGGCCGGCACAGACGATAGATGTTTTATAGGTGCAGTTAGGGAAGTCTGCGCAAGTTCTTTGAGACCTAAATAAAGATAAACACAGACATTACTTTCCGCCATGTTGGGAAGGGCTGAATGCATTAGTGTTATGGGAATAGGCGATGTAATGAGGGTTGTCTAGTCAAGAATATGGCCATCAATTGTCAGAGTGGAAGCAATACCATATCTTACAATTATTGACAGCAACAGGGAGTGCTCTATTATCCATTGCATAAAGTTTTGGAGAAGTAGCAAGTATGGATTAAGAAAAAAGTTTCACACAAGCGTGCAAATTTTTATACAGTGGGTACGGAAAGTATGCAGATCCCCTTAAATTTTTCACTCTTTGTTATATTGCAGCCATTTGCTAAAATAATTTAAGTTAATTTTTTCCTCATTAATGCGCACACAGCACCCCATATTGACAGAGAAACACAACATTATTGAAATCTTTGCAGATTTATTAAAAAAGGAAAAACTGAAATATCACACAGCCATAAGTAGTCAAACCCTTTGCTGTGACCCTCATATATTTAACTCGGGTGCTGTCCATTTCTTCTGATCATCCTTGAGATGGTTCTACACCTTCATCGGAGTCCAGCTGTGTTTGATTATACTGATTGGATTTGATTAGGAAGGCCACACACCTGTCTATATAAGACCTTACAGCTCACAGTGCATGTCAGAGGAAATGAGAATCATGAGGTCAAAGGAACTGCCTGAAGGGCTCAGAGACAGAATCGTGGCAAGGCACAGATCTGACCAAGGTTACAAAAAATTCTGCTGCACTTAAGGTTCCTAAGAGCACAATGGTCTCTATAATCCTTAAATGGAAGACGTTTGGGATGTCCAGAACCCTTCCTAGACCTGGCCATCCAGCCAAACTGAGCAATCGGGGGAGAAGAACCTTGGGGAGAGAGGTAAAGAAGAACCCAAAGATCACTGTGGCTGAGCTCCAGAGATGCAGTCGGGAGATTGGAGAAACTTCTAGAAAGTCAACCATCACTGCAGCCCTCCACCAGTCGGGGCTTTGTGGCAGAGTGGCCTGACTGAAGCCTCTTCTCAGTGCAAGACACATGAAAGCTCACATGGAGTTTGCTAAAAATACACTTGAAGGACTCCAAGATAGTGAGCAATAAGATTCTCTGGTCTGATGAGACCAAGATAGAACTTTATGGCCTTAATTCTAAGCAGTATGTGTGTGGAGAACACCAGGCACTGCTCATCACCTGTCCAATACAGTCCAAACAGCGATGGTGGCAGCATCATGCTGTGAGGGTGTTTTTCAGCTGCAGGGACAGGACGACTGGTTGCAATCGAAGGAAAGATGAAGCGGCCAAGTTCAGGGATATCCTGGACAAAAATCTTCTCTAGAGTGCTCAGGACCTCAGACTGGGTCAAAGGTTCACCTTCCAACAAAACAATGACCCTAAGCACCAGCTAAAATAACAAAGGAGTGGCTTCAGGACAACTCTGTGACTGTTCTTGAATGGCCCAGCCAGAGCCCTGACTTAAACCCAATTGAGCATCTCTGGAGAGACCTAAAAATGGCTTTCCGCCAACGTTCACCATCCAAGCTGACAGAATTGGAGAGGATCTGCAAGGAGGACTGGCAGAGGATCCCCAAATCCAAGTGTGAAAAACTTGTTACATTATTCCCAAAAAGACTCATGGTTGTATCAGCTCAAAAGGGTGCTTCTACTAAATTCTGAGCAAAGGGTCTGAATATTTATGGCCATGTGATATTTCAGTTTTTCTTTTTTAATAATTCTGCAAAAAATTCAACAATTTTGTGTTTCTCTGTCAATATGAGGTGCTGTGTGTACATTAATGAGGGAAAAAATATGATGATTTTAGCAAATGGCTGCAATATAACAAAGAGTGAAAATTTAAGGATGTCTGAATACTTTCCATACCCACTGTATAAGGTCTTGTTAGAAGGAATGTGGTTGATCTTTGGAATTCTCTAGATGACCAACTTAAGGGTAGTTCCTCATTGGAGTAATTTAAATGGCAATGCAAATAAGCAATAATAGCTCAATACAATTGTATAGAAAGCATATGAAGGTCTTGATCTATATTGAAAATGACATGTTAATATTAAAGAAACCACTAGTTTTTGTATTGAAAATTACATTTGACAGTCAAAAAAATTGTTTTTTATGCTTAATGTGCCATCAGAATTGGTACTGAATATCAAACCTTAGTATCAAAATCATGTTTGAAAATGTAAACCAAAATTGAACCTGAACCAAGAAAACAAAGAATAAAGCTGTCCATCCTTCCTATCTATCTATCTATCTATCTATCTATCTATCTATCTATCTATCTATCTATCTATCTGTCTCTTAAATAATTTTGGAACCTGAGATGAAATAGATCAAAACTTCCATATAAATTTTATATCTTTCTATACCCTCCCTATTTTGCTTTCCTGACCGCTTTCCAGTTCCCCATTCACTGACAGTATGTGACAGAGAAAGGGCTGCGTCCAATTATCCAGGGGACACATTTGCTGTGAATGTTTTGTCTGATTGATGTGCGAGGGCTGCGGTCGGAGCGCTAACTGGCTCCAAATGGCGGCGATTGAAACGTTACTTATTGACGGGGTTTGACAAACAATAACATCAACAGCATACGGAGATCCCTTCTGCGGTTGTAACATGGAGGGGAGTGAGGGATGGTGTGACGCAAAGAGCAGACTGCATCTTTTAGCAATCAAAATGTTAGCTAGCATCCTCAAGCTAAGTCATACATGGAGGCAGCATTTGGGTTTTATGAATTATCTTGGTATTTTTGTAAAAGAATAAGCTAACATTGCATGGCTGTAAATTTTACTAGTAGCAGACATTGGTGTTCACAATACTTGAAACTCGATTTTGACACTAAGGAAGAGATTTGATACTTTAATACTAATTCCGATACCACAATGGTAAAAAACAAAACAAAAACAAATATTTAGACAATAGAATGCGGTTTTCAACATTAAATCGTAGTACTTTCTTTTATATTACCATGTGATCCTATATCTGTGCAATCCTTCAGTCGTCTAAGTAGGTGCCATAGTGGTCAATGGGCGTATACTAATCTATGTGGCCTTATAGCTGTTCTGATAATTCCTCACAATCTAATTTTCTATACTTTTGACAACCCTGGCAGACACAATAGACAATGCAATTCAATTCTACTTTATTTACCCTGTAACAACTAATGTAGCCAAGGACTGCCACAGCCAAAGAAGTGCTATGTTAGAATGGGAAATCTTTATTTTCTGAACATTTTCCCTGTTCTCAAGGCTACAAGAATGTTATTAAATAAAGTACTATTATTTTGTACTGAAAATGACATTATATTGTCTAAAAATCAAAATTGGTCCTGAGTTTGAAATTTTAGTCCCCACAATAAATTGCAATTGAATCGAAAATGCAACTTGAGTTGGCAGTTACGAAATTGTTAACTTAACAGGCAAGACAAACTAGACAAACGTGCAAATAAGACAAAATACAGCTCCATGCTTTTTCTTTATTGAAAACTAAAATCAAATGAGAGATTTTCAAAGTTGATGTTGAATGTTCAAAAAAAAAAAAAATAACAACAACAACTTTCCAGCCAATATAAAGACTGAACTAGCCTTCTTCTCTCACAGCATCCAACTGCTTGCTTTAATAATTGAGCTGGAGACTGCAGCAGGGTCCACGTCTAAAGGCCCTAGTCGATGGGAAGAGTCCTTAAAAGATGCATGGATGCGTCCACAGAGGGAGAGCGAGAGAAAGAGAGAGAGAGAGAGGGAGTGAGAGAGGGAGAAAGGAAGAGGGAGAGAGTGGGACAGAGAGAGGGAAAAATGTAAAGAGAGAAAGAGGGACAGAAAGGGAAGCTCCCCTCCCTCTATGTCTCTCTGCAGGGAGAGAGGAAGAACAGGAGAAAAAGGAAGAGGGAGAGAGTGGGGGAGATAAAGGGAGAGTGGCAGGGAGAGAGAGAGATGGAAAGAGAGAGTTAGAGAGAGAAAGAGGGAAAGAGGAAAAGCAAAGAAGAGAGGGGGGAGAGGGGCGTCGCAGATCTGGAGCCTGGGCAGAGATTGGGTGTGCGCAAGGCGCGATGACCGAGACTATAACTCTCCACAGAGCAGCAAGCTGATAAGACACTATCAATATTCATGCCTCTGAATCAATTACATGCCCCTGTACTTCAAATGCAAATCGTCTGGCAACAGAGACCATTTGAGTGTGCAGACTGAGGGAATAGCATAGAGGTAAACACACACTTACTGTAGATAGACTGAGCAATACTTCCTGTGTTGTGCTACAGGATTTTCTGTATAAGTATTGATCATCCACCTTATGAAATACATAATAGGTCTGCAAGATAAACCAGAATCATATCGAAATTGCAATTTTAATGGACACAATTAGAAAATTACAAAAGCTGTAAGTACAGTACCATAATTTCCTCAAAAAACAACACACTCTCTGTTGTTTAGATCTGTGCAAACATGTTCTTCTGGACATGTTAAAAATGTGAACTTTTAACAAAATCTTGTTACAAAATATAAATTGCAAATCTAAGGGCATGTTTGTGAGAAAAAAATGCATTTAGATATTTTTCCAAGATTGTGTAGCACTAAAACATAAAATATCATACCCATATTGATTGTGTATAGTTCAAAATTCTACGGAACTGTCAGATTAAAGATTTGGTGTCCTGGTTTATGGTCAATCTCTGCGATAAATCCACATGAAACAAAAACTGACACAAACTTGAATGTCATCTCAGTCAGTATAAACAGAATCCCATGACTGTGAGAAAGCATTTAAACTACAGGTTCACCGATATACACACAGAAGTGTCCTCCAGTGAAGTATTCATTTTATGTGTGTAGTTTTGAACATGTTCAGGCAGGTCCCTGTCCACTATCTGATCTTTAATTAGGCTATTTATTTATTTATTCATTTTAGTATGACTCTGCAAAAACCCCATTGAGATCAAATTGGACAGGAAGTAGTGATGTTAACAGTGGGGCTGCCGGGCGTCGTGCATAAAGCCAATTACCCCCAAAGCCTGAATCAATTTTCTATTTCTATAATGTATGGCTACCAGTTCTTTATGGAGCAATACTGACCGTTCACAAACCAATGTATACATTCACTAGGGACAAGTTTAGCATATCATTAAAGAAGACAGTAAGCTAAATTACCCTAAAGCCCAGACACAACAACAAAACATCTTCATTGCTATAGTCATCAAACCAAGTGGCGTCCAACACTCATTATCTACAAGTCTAACCACTATAGCAATACACCTTTACAATATGTGCTGACTGTTTACCACAAACACATTGAGTGCCTCTGGTTAACTCAGTGGAGCTGGCAGAGCCTTTAAATTGCAATCTCAGACTCAGACGTATCACTCTCCCCTCGGCCCACCATTAAGGCCGAGGTTTAAATTATTGATCCAGCGCCTTCATCAGCATAGCAGTCACGTCCGCGCACTGGGGATCTAACTCCGGAGGGTCCCCGCGCTCCAGCCACTGAAATAATTAGGAGCCAGTCTCATTAAAGGCAGAATGAAGGGTTCAGAAGAGGAAGAGAGGAGAAGAGGAGAGGGGGCGAGGAGGGGAAGACAGGGAGGGGAGAGGGTAAGGGGCATGCTAGCTGGGTGTTTCATGTACCTCCCCAAGGTTGCGGCATCGCTCTGATCAAATTCTCATACATGGTTACAAATTGACTAGATGAGACAAAGGAAGTGCATATGCTTTTTGGATATGTTATCAGGCAGAAGTCCATCCAAAGATATCTGATGTATTAGGATCAATAATTAACACTCTAGAGGTAACAGTCAATTGGACGCTGCAAAACAACTTAACAACCTAAAAAGATGACACCCAGTGTAAAAGTTGATTGAAGGAAATTTAAGATGGAGGATGTGCCACCTGCTTGTCTCTATGGAGATGTTGCAGAAAGACAAGCAAGTTACAGATTGGATCTGTGGAGAGGTGAACCTGAAGTACGACTGCAGTTTTTTTTAAGCAGTAAAAACATCTGTCATAAATGCAAGATAGATAAGTTAAATACCCATAAGGAACACTGTAGACAAAGCAATAACATCTCCATCAAGACAAGCAGGTGGTGGACCTTCCACCAGAAAAGTTCTATAATGTACATTTAGGACCAAGAATTCAAGTTTTGTAGTGTGAGTGGAGTTAAGGCATTAAAGTACAGTAATGCATTTGACTCATCCTTTAGTGCTACATGAGATGCATGTTTCATTTGATTGGCGAAATAGGAGCAGGGAGAACATGCAAAACCCATACTTGTTATTGAACCTAGGACCTCTTTGCTGTGAGACAAAAGAGAATTTGCATAACAGTGGCAAGCTCAGACTGTGCTGTTTATATGCTGTTTCTCTGCTGAATCCAAGAGAGAATATACTTATATTAATATATACTTTACTGTCAGTGCATTATAATTCAACAGTCACACATTGTATGTAAGTGGTTGTCTGCTGCTTGTAAATTGTACGACAGTAGTAGTAGTTGCAGCAGTAATACTAAACTAACATTTCATCAGCCCATATATAGTGCAGTACTGTGTTGGTGTGGAAGAAGTGGCTCCCTGCACGGCTTGTGTTATTTTCACTGTAGAGGAAATCCACAGGGCTTCGGTGCCCCAAGGTAGTTTCCTTCTTAACGCTTCCTGATTCATAAAGCCAAAATCCTACAGGGCCCATACTTGTGTCTATGTGTGTGTATGTGTGTGTGGTGTACATGAAATGCAAGATGCCACACAGAAAGGTTGAGGGTTAGGGATGTGAATAAATTGGCAAAGACAGCATAATGAATATTTGATTTGTAGCTATTTATAGACGCTAAAGACACTTAGAGAATGCAGAAAAGGAGATAGCAGCATGCACACCATTACAGTCTGCTTTTGGAAGTGAAGTTTACTTTAGCGTCTTTACTAGTGCTGTACAAAGGTGTAAAAAATATATTATTTTCTTATTTGTTTGATAAAATGAGAAGATGGCATGGAAAACCTTAATCACACCAGGTCTAAATCAGGACTAATCCAAAACCTTCTGTTGTAAACCAAGGTTTAAAAGTAAACTACGTAACTTTTGTATGTTGAATTTAGTTATTTACAGGTGCTGAAAAATGAAATAGGTGAGAAAACATGCATTCTAATTGTAAGCAGGCACACCTTTCCATAGATCTCGCCTGTTTGGCGGTGCAACCCTGTATACTAGCAGGATGGACCCTGCACATAGCTATATAGTGCATCTTTAACTAGAAACAAACAAATTACATTTTTTAAAATTATATATTTTAACAAATCCTTAAAGACAACAGGATAAACAATATTTGACCAATAAATATAAATCAATTAATATCTATATTAAGACAACAGATACTACAGAAATAACAGACATAAAGAGGTGGGGTGGGATAGGGGTTTTTACTTTCATTTGAACCTAAGTCTGGACCGCTGTATTAGTTTTGATGTGGTCATGGTTAGGGACAAGTGATATATTGGTCCCATATCAATATCAGTGATATAAAATTTTGCAGATATTTGGCAAAGATATTTTTTCAAAGCTGCTCCAGTCTCTATGTACCTTGCAATGGATTATAAATTCTTAATATCGGTTAGCAGCCACAGCAGCAAGACAAATATAGGATATCGGTATCGGCTCAAAAAAGAAAAACCCAGCCATCTCTAATCCTGGTGGTTAGACTTGAAACTAGCCTTGTACTCAACCATAGTTACATTGTCTGAGTAAGTGAGTCTTTCTAGTCGCATATAAGTGGAGTAAGTATGTGAGCATTAGGCCACTCCCCTCGTTAGTGCACAAGGGGGGGGGTACTGAGTGCTGGTTCGGGGGGGCTTGGTTCATTATGCAAATGATCGTGCTGGAGCCGTATCAACGAGGCGCACGCTCCCTTATCATTTTCCGCCGCCGGGGCCTCTCTCCTCCCCGATCGCTCATACCGAATCATGGCCTAATAGCATCCCATTAACATAATTGCCAGCACAACTAGTGTTCCGTGTCTCCAAGCCACTCCGTGCTGCGCCGCCAACCGAGAACCAGAGAGACGGTGGGGGCGAAGAGGTGCCATCATGTTAAGGGGGTAGGGAGAGAGAGAGTGAGAAAAAAAATTAATTAAGCCAATGACTGTACAAGCCACTCCCTCATAGTGCTGAATGTGTGCTTCAAAGAGGAAAGGGCAATGCTTTTGTTTTTGCAGAGACCTTGAGAACAGTCCCAAAGTGCTCAATATTCCACTGATGAGTCTACAGTACAAGCAGGTCTACCAGGCAGTCTGCCAGGAAAAATAAAATCCCCATTATTTTTTAATTAATCCGTAATTAAAATATATTACGCCACCATTTCCACAGATCTTTCCTAATGTGAGAATGTGGTCCATTCAAGCAAATTTACACATCTTTAATTAATAGAGAACATTCTTTCAATTTAATGAGGCATGGAGCCAAGGTGGTCACTGAGGAACTTGAAAGCACTCGAAGTAGGACAGTTGTTGGTAAGCTGTGACTTATATTTCTACTTGAATACTCTATATCTATATTTTTCACTATTAATTGCAAAATCATCATTGTTACTGTATGTATGCTGTATGTATGTGTGTACTGTGACATAGTCACTGGCAGCATGACATATTGAGCTCCACTATCTGCAATGAATTCAATCATTGTGTCCCAGGACAATGCACTTATCTATGAATGTGTGGTATTGTAATTTATGGTGATTGGAAATATGGTAGATTGTTGTACTTTTGGAGATAGCTATTAATTAAAAATTTAGATAACCAAAGGTGCCCCATGCCATGAACAGAACAGAACAAGGTTAGTTGTAGATTGGTTATCAGTTCCATCATGTTGGTTCAGTTGTTTTAAACTGATGTCATAACATTATTTACTGTCCGTTGTTGGCCAAAAATCTCATAATGTTTAAACTTATAACACAATTGTTTCAGCTGTTTATTGTACAGTACTGCGTTGGTATCGTTTGATATCGCCATCAGGCCAATATTTACCAACCAGTAATTATCAATATTGGAAACAGAAGTAAAAAATCTGGATCAGTTGCTGTCTAGTTAAAATACATATCAAACGCCATGCCATCTTTCTCAGCCTTCACCTTTCAAATCCAATGTGTAAGTAATTATAGACCTTCCTGTATCCTGGGGTCTTTTCTGCCTGGTATCTGGTCTTGTCACTCAGTCAATCCATTACGACACTTACTGCTGCATCGGCCACAGTCCTGCATAGTCGTCGTCACCCCCCCCCCCACCCCCCCCCACCCCCCTTCTCAAACCCCTCCCCCCACCCACATCTCTCCTGGGCCCCTGCCGCCCGCGTGGAGCTGATGAATTGATTGACACCATTTTCCATCTTCCAGCGCTGACAGAGAGAGGCAGACAGAGGCTCACACTGGGAGGTTGCTGCACTGGTCACTTCTGAAGGGTGATGGTACCAGACTGAAAGACATGCAGACTATAGCCTTATGTGACCTTAGATACATAAGAATGACAGAATATGTTATAGAGTTGATTTAAAGACAGCAATTTTTGAAGTACCATAGTAATGTTCTGAAATGTGATTCTTTTATTAGTTTGTCATGATGATGTTTCAGTCTTTGTCAATTATTTTAATAGAATCCTATTATAAAACATAAATTGCTAATCTAATCGCTATCACAATGCATGTCGGAAAAAGTACAGGTATAGAATATGTATATCCATGTTTATGTTTGTCCATGTGTCAAGGCACAAGGCAGTGAAGGGCAAGACCATTACCATCGAAATCCCAAACATTTCAAATAGCCATTCAGAAGTTAGCAAATATGCTTATCTATTACATTTGTCTTGATGCAAAACTATTTGCATCAAGACATCAAGTGCATGAAAATTAAAACCATATTTGCAACATGAAATGGACTATTATAGGCAAGTATGAGTTAGGCTTGCAACCTGCTCATGGATACATGTTTTTCTATGTTTTTCAATGCTATAAAAATATCTCAAGTAAAAAACATGCTTTTATTATATCTATTTGGATTAAAAAGTTAATGCTTCTTAATGACAATAACAAATTTAGGTGTCCACGATCCTATAGTCACCTTGTTTGACCTGGCTTGTACTTAATAACCAATGCTCATCTCATGCGATAAGATGTGATGGTTGAATATTTACTTATGTATTAACTTCAGTTGTTCAAAAACATGAATGTAAATTCATTTCAGCACTGTTGTACCACCAATGGACACTCAAATCGCTTTACAACAAGGAATCACTCACCCGGTCACACACATTCAATTCAATACACCAGTGTACACAGACACTTAGAGCGAGTGAGGGTAAGTGCCTTGCCCAAGGACACAACAACAAAAGTATTCACCTATAACACATGTAAACCAACTTGAACCAAAATTCAGCTATTGCTGTCTTGTTGTTGTTGTGAAAATGTGTTTGTCTATGTCTATGTGAACATAGATCCCATTGATAATCCATCTGCATTCGCACTGAAGTGTCTGCATCTCTCTCTCCTCTCCCTCACAGCTCAATACCATGTCCAAACTCGTTACGCTTATCACAATGACAACTAAATAAGTACAATTAGCAGTCACCCAGGCGTCCTAAGAGCATCTGATTCTCTCCCCAAATGATCCCATACTCCACAGTTATTCATCAAGAAAGGGGATAGCACACACAGTAAACAAAGGAGAGGTTAAAGCGATGTAGATTTCAAATGCAATGATTGTAGCAGGTTTAATCCCATCAAACTAATTTCAACAGCAGAGACAAGTTATAACGTCAGATCTGTAATTAGCATGTTAGAGTGGCAGGGTGGAGGTTTCAGGATATGGGAAATCTAAAAAACATCTGTAGGAATGTCGGAAGATTATGAATAAAAGGATTTCATGTGACGAGATAGTTCAAGGTATTATTGTGTCACACAAACAAAGATGATATTTGTTTATTAGTGGCAATAGTGTAATTTAAAATTTGTATTAGTAAATATAAAAAGAAAACAACATGAATGTTTTCGGACCAATATTTAGGTTTTGTGGTCAAACATGCCTAAACAAATGCCATGCAATTCCTATAGGACTGCAAAACTCAGATAAAACTCAGATAAATTGGTTGCTTGGTTGTTGGGGGTCCTCCATATCTACTTGTCTCCATAGAGAAATTGTTGCCTTTAGAGCAGTGGTTCTTAACCTTGTTGGAGGTACTGAACCCCACCAGTTTCATATGCACATTCACCGAACCCTTCTTCATTGAAAAATAAAATATGATTTTTTTCAAATTCAAGACACATGTTTGTTTTACTGGTGCACAAAATGAATCATGCATTAACATCACTGTGTTCAAAGAATAAAACCAATACAATGCATGAACTCACAACAAATTACATACATACCTTTTCACAAAGACACAACCTTTTTTAATTCTACCACACTGAAATTATTTAAATTTTTAATCTTATGTATTTCAATAATGAACTTATTGTATTTATGCAATTTATTATTTTTAACATTTTAACACACACCGTAACTCCACAACCAATTGTGCTCTCGTGTAAATTCAGACGGCATGTCAACGCAGAGGCATGAGGCTCTTTAAATACGTTACTGTCATTACGGTAATGTGCTTTCATGGACCCTTGAAGATGTCCAATCAGACAGGGATCTGATTGGACATCTCCCAGTCAATGCTGGGGCATCACTCTGGCCGTGTCTCATGCTGTGTCTCAATTCACCAAAGAACGACACATTTAAGTCGGGCGGGTACTTCGATAGGCACATGGAAGGGTGCATTTGTCAAATTGGGACACGGCCGGCTTCTGGAGACGCTCGCAGTCCGCAAATCATATGAGTCGGGTGCGTGTCTAGACCTCCGCCGAACCCCTGAGACTGACTCACCGAACCCCTAGGGTTCGATCGAACCCAGGTTAAGAACCACTGCTTTAGAGTATGACATTAAACTTATCTCCATGGAGAGAAGCATACGACACCTTCACGCCAAGTAACAGGTCTCATCTGTGAAAAGGCAAGCCCCTCACAGTAAAAAGGTACCGGTACATTTGCAGAGTTATAATTTGTTATTTTTTAGATATAAAATGCAAGATAGATAAGTTTAATGCCATACTGTGAAACACTCCAGGCCATAGAGACAAGCAGGTGGTGGACACTCCACTAGAAAAGTTGCATATGGTGCCTTTGATTTCAGGTAGAGGGCAGCCAATGTAAATCTAAGCAAAAACAATACAGATGACTTTGCAACTTTAGAAACTAATACTGTAAAATAGAACTAAAGGGTAGCAAAAAGAGGTTATCATTAGGTCGTTATAAAAAAAATTGAAAAA